>NW_027327796.1:0-177411 GCF_047675955.1 Chlorocebus sabaeus | reverse complement strand
TCTCAGAAAGCTTCTTTCCAGTTTTTGAACGGAAGATATTTCCTTTTTCACCATAGCCCTCTATGGGCTTCCAAATATCCCTTTGCCAATTCCAAAAGAACAGCCTTAGCGAAAGGCTTCTTGAAGGGAAAGATGTAACTCTGTGAGATGAATTCACAGAACACAGAGCAGTTTCTCAGAAAGCTTCTTTCCAGTTTTGAACGGAAGATATTTCCTTTTTCACCATACCCCTCTATGGGCTTCCAAATATCCCTTTGCCAATTCCACAAGAACAGCCTTAGCGAAAGGCTTCTTGAAGGGAAAGATGTCACTCTGTGAGATGAATTAACAGAACACAGAGCAGTTTCTCAGAAAGCTTCTTTCCAGTTTTGAACGGAAGATATTTCCTTTTTCACCATAGCCCTCTATGGGCTTCCAAATATCCCTTTGCCAATTCCACAAGAACAGCCTTAGCGAAAGGCTTCTTGAAGGGAAAGATGTAACTCTGTGAGATGAATTCACAGAACACAGAGCAGTTTCTCAGAAAGCTTCTTTCCAGTTTTGAACGGAAGATAATTCCTTTTTCACCATAGCCCTCTAAGGGCTTCCAAATATCCCTTTGCCAATTTCACAAGAACAGCCTTCGCGAAAGGCTTCTTGAAGGGAAAGATGTAATTCTGTGAGATGAATTAACAGAACATAGAACAGTTTCTCAGAAAGCTTCTTTCCAGTTTTCAACGGAAGATATTTCCTTTTTCTCCATAGCCCTCTATGGGCTTCCAAATATCCCTTTGCCAATTCCACAAGAACAGCCTTAGCGAAAGGCTTCTTGAAGGGAAAGATGTAACTCTGTGAGATGAATTAACAGAACATAGAACAGTTTCTCAGAAAGCTTCTTTCCAGTTTTTGAACGGAAGACATTTCCTTTTTCACCATAGCCCTCTATGGGCTTCCAAATATCCCTTTGCCAATTCCACAAGAACAGCCTTAGCGAAAGGCTTCTTGAAGGGAAAGATGTAACTCTGTGAGTTGAATTAACAGAACACAGAGCAGTTTCTCAGAAAGCTTCTTTCCAGTTTTGAACGGAAGATATTTCCTTTTTCACCATAGCCCTCTATGGGCTTCCAAATATCCCTTTGCCATTTCCACAAGAACAGCCTTAGCGAAAGGCTTCTTGAAGGGAAAGATGTAACTCTGTGAGATGAATAACAGAAGACAGAGCAGTTTCTCAGAAAGCTTCTTTCCAGTTTTGAACCGAAGATATTTCCTTTTTCACCATAGCCTCTACGGGCTTCCAAATATCCCTTTGCCAATTCCACAAGAACAGCCTTAGCGAAAGGCTTCTTGAAAGGAAAGATGTAACTCTGTGAGATGAATTAACAGAACACAGAGCAGTTTCCCAGAAAGCTTCTTTCCAGTTTTGATCGGAAGGTATTTTTTTTTCACCATAGCCCTCTATGGGCTTCGAAATATCCCTTTGCCAATTCACAAGAACAGCCTTAGCGAAAGGCTTCTTGTGGGGAAAGATGTAACTCTGTGAGAGGAATTAACAGAACACAGAGCAGTTTCTCAGAAAGCTTCTTTCCAGTTTTGAACGGAAGATATTTCCTTTTTCACCATAGCCCTCTATGGGCTTCCAAATACCCCTTTGCCAATTCCACAAGAACAGCCTTAGCGAAAGGCTTCTTGAAGGGAAAGATGTAACTCTGTGAGATGAATTCACAGAACACAGAGCAGTTTCTCAGAAAGCTTCTTTCCAGTTTTGAACGGAAGATATTTCCTTTTTCACCATAGCCCTCTATGGGCTTCCAAATATCCCTTTGCCAATTCCACAAGAACAGCCTTAGCGAAAGGCTTCTTGAAGGGAAAGATGTAACTCTGTGAGATGAATTAACAGAACACAGAGCAGTTTCTCAGAAAGCTTCTTTCCAGTTTTGAACGGAAGATATTTCCTTTTTCACCATAGCCCTCTATGGGCTTCCAAATATCCCTTTGCCAATTCCACAAGAACAGCCTTAGCGAAAGGCTTCTTGAAGGGAAAGATGTAACTCTGTGAGATGAATTCACAGAACACAGAGCAGTTTCTCAGAAAGCTTCTTTCCAGTTTTGAACGGTAGATATTTCCTTTTTCACCATAACCCTCTATGGGCTTCCAAATATCCCTTTGCCAATTCCACAAGAACAGCCTTAGCGAAAGGCTTCTTGAAGGAAAGATGTAACTCTGTGAGATGAATTAACAGAACACAGAGCAGTTTCTCAGAAAGCTTCCTTCCAGTTTTGAACGGAAGATATTTCCTTTTTCACCATAGCCCTCTATGGGCTTCCAAATATCCCTTTGCCAATTCCACAAGAACAGCCTTAGCGAAAGGGTTCTTGAAGTGAAAGATGTAACTCTGTGAGATGAATTCAAAGAACACAGAGCAGTTTCTCAGAAAGCTTCTTTCCAGTTTTGAACGGAAGATATTTCCTTTTTCACCATATCCCTCTAGGGGCTTCCAAATATCCCTTTGCCAATTCCACAATAACAGCCTTATCGAAAGGCTTCTTGAAAGGAAAGATGTAACTCTGTGAGATGAATTAACAGAACACAGAGCAGTTTCTCAGAAAGCTTCTTTCCAGTTTTGAACGGAAGATATTTCCTTTTTCACCATAGCCCTCTATGGGCTTCGAAATATCCCTTTGCCAATTCCACAAGAACAGCCTTAGCGAAAGGCGTCTTGAAGGGAAAGATGTAACTCTGTGAGATGAATTAACAGAACACAGAGCAGTTTCTCAGAAATCTTCTTTCCAGTTTTGAACGGAAGATATTTCCTTTTTCACCTTAGCCCTCTATGGGCTTCCAAATATCCCTTTTCCAATTCCACAAGAACACCTTACCGAAAGGCTTCCTGAAGGGAAAGATGTAACTCTGTGAGATGAATTAACAGAACAGAGAGCAGTTTCTCAGAAAGCTTCTTTCCAGTTTTGAACGGAAGATATTTCCTTCTTCACCATAGCCCTCTATGGGCTTCCAAATATCCCGTTGCCAATTCCACAAGAACAGCCTTAGCGAAAGGCTTCTTGAAGGAAAGATGTAACTCTGTGAGATGAATTAACAGAACACAGAGCAGTTTCTCAGAAAGCTTCTTTCCAGTTTTCAACGGAAGATATTTCTTTTTCATCATAGCCCTCTATGGGCTTCCAAATATCCCTTTGCCAATTCCACAAGAACAGCCTTAGCGAAAGGCTTCTTGAAGGGAAAGATGTAACTCTGTGAGATGAATTAACAGAACATAGAACAGTTTCTCAGAAAGCTTCTTTCCAGTTTTGAACGGAAGATATTTCCTTTTTCACCATAGCCCTCTATGGGCTTCCAAATATCCCTTTGCCAATTCCCCAAGAACAGCCTTAGCGAAAGGCTTCTTGAAGGGAAAGATGTAACTCTGTGAGATGAATTCACAGAACACAGAGCAGTTTCTCATAAAGCTTCCTTTCAGTTTTGAACGGAAGATATTTCCTTTTTCACCATAGCCCTCTATGGGCTTCCAAATATCCCTTTGCCAATTCCACAAGAACAGCCTTAGCGAAAGGCTTCTTGAAAGGGAAAAAGATGTAACTCTGTGAGATGAATTAACAGAACACAGAGCAGTTTCTCAGAAGTCTTCTTTCCAGTTTTGAACGGAAGATATTTCCTTTTTCACCATAGCCCTCTATGGGCTTCCAAATATCCCTTTGCCAATTCCACAAGAACAGCCTTAGCGAAAGGCTTCTTGAAGGGAAAGATGTAACTCTGTGAGATGAATTAACAGAACATAGAACAGTTTCTCAGAAAGCTTCTTTCCAGTTTTGAACGGAAGATAGTTCCTTTTTCACCATAGCCCTCTATGGGCTTCCAAATATCCCTTTGCCAATTCCACAAGAACAGCCTTAGCGAAAGGCTTCTTGAAGGGAAAGATGTAACTCTGTGAGATGAATTAACAGAACACAGAGCAGTTTCTCAGAAAGCTTCTTTCCAGTTTTGAACGGAAGATATTTCCTTTTTCACCATAGCCCTCTATGGGCTTCCAAATATCCCGTTGCCAATTCCACAAGAACAGCCTTAGCGAAAGGCTTCTTGAAGGGAAAGATGTAACTCTGTGAGATGAATTAACAGAACACAGAGCAGTTTCCCAGAAAGCTTCTTTCCAGTTTTGAACGGAAGATATTTTCTTTTTCACCATAGCCCTCTATGGGCTTCCAAATATCCCTTTGCCAATTCCACAAGAACAGCCTTAGCGAAAGGCTTCTTGAAGGGAAAGATGTAACTCTGTGAGATGAATTAACAGAACATAGAACAGTTTCTCAGAAAGCTTCTTTCCAGTTTTGAACGGAAGATATTTCCTTTTTCACCATAGCCCTCTATGGGCTTCCAAATATCCCTTTGCCAATTCCACAAGAAGAGCCTCAGCGAAAGGCTTCTGAAGGGAAAGATGTAACTCTGTGAGATGAATTCACAGAACACAGAGCAGTTTCTCAGAAAGCTTCTTTCCAGTTTTGAACGGAAGATATTTCCTTTTTCACCATAGCCCTCTATGGGCTTCCAAATATCCCTTTGCCAATTCCACAAGAACAGCCTTAGCGAAAGGCTTCTTGAAGGGAAAGATGTAACTCTGTGAGATGAATTAACAGAACACAAAGCAGTTTCTCAGAAAGCTTCTTTCCAGTTTTGAAGGGAAGATATTTCCTTTTTCACCATATCCCTCTTTGGGCTTCCAAATATCCCTTTGCCAATTCCACAAGAACAGCCTTAGCGAAAGGCGTCTTGAAGGGAAAGATGTAACTCTGTGAGATGAATTAACACAACACAGAGCAGTTTCTCAGAAATCTTCTTTCCAGTTTTGAACGGAAGATATTTCCTTTTTCACCTTAGCCCTCTATGGGCTTCCAAATATCCCTTTTCCAATTCCACAAGAACACCCTTACCGAAAGGCTTCCTGAAGGGAAAGATGTAACTCTGTGAGATGAATTAACAGAACACAGAGCAGTTTCTCAGAAAGCTTCTTTCCAGTTTTGAACGGAAGATATTTCCTTCTTCACCATAGCCCTCTATGGGCTTCCAAATATCCCGTTGCCAATTCCACAAGAACAGCCTTAGCGAAAGGCTTCTTGAAGGGAAAGTTGTAACTCTGTGAGATGAATTAACAGAACACAGAGCAGTTTCTCAGAAAGCTTCTTTCCACTTTTCAACGGAAGATATTTCCTTTTTCACCATAGCCCTCTATGGGCTTCCAAATATCCCTTTGCCAATTCACAAGAACAGCCTTAGCGAAAGGCGTCTTGAAGGGAAAGATGTAACTCTGTGAGATGAATTAACAGAACATAGAACAGTTTCTCAGAAAGCTTCTTTCCAGTTTTGAACGGAAGATATTTCCTTTTTCACCAGAGCCCTCTATGGGCTTCCAAATATCCCTTTGCCAATTCCAGAAGAACAGCCTTAGCGAAAGGCTTCTTGAAGGGAAAGATGTAACTCTGTGAGATGAATTAACAGAACACAAAGCAGTTTCTCAGAAAGCTTCTTTCCAGTTTTGAACGGAAGATATTTCCTTTTTCACCGTAGTCCTCTATGGGCTTCCAAATATCCCTTTGCCAATTCCACAAGAACAGCCTTAGCGAAAGGCTTCTTGAAAGGAAAGATGTAACTCTGTGAGATGAATTAACAGAACACAGAGCAGTTTCTCAGAAAGCTTCTTTCCAGTTTTGATCGGAAGGTATTTCCTTTTTCACCATAGCCCTCTATGGGCTTCCAAATATCCCTTTGCCAATTCCACAAGAACAGCCTTAGCGAAAGGGTTCTTGAGGGGAAAGATGTAACTCTGTGAGATGAATTAACAGAACACAGAGCAGTTTCTCAGAAAGCTTCTTTCCAGTTTTGAACGGAAGGTATTTCCTTTTTCACCATAGCCCTCTATGGGCTTCCAAATATCCCTTTGCCAATTCCACAAGAACAGCCTTAGCGAAAGGCTTCTTGAAGGGAAAGATGTAACTCTGTGAGATGAATTCACAGAACACAGAGCAGTTTCTCAGAAAGCTTCTTTCCAGTTTTGATCGGAAGATAATTCCTTTTTCACCATAGCCTTCTAAGGGCTTCCAAATATCCCTTTGCCAATTTCACAAGAACAGCCTTCGCGAAAGGCTTCTTGAAGGGAAAGATGTAATTCTGTGAGATGAATTAACAGAACATAGAACAGTTTCTCAGAAAGCTTCTTTCCAGTTTTGAACGGAAGATATTTCCTTTTTCACCATAGCCCTCTATGGGCTTCCAAATATCCCTTTGCCAATTCCACAAGAACAGCCTTAGCGAAAGGCTTCTTGAAGGGAAAGATGTAACTCTGTGAGATGAATTAACAGAACACAGAGCAGTTTCTCAGAAATCTTCTTTCCAGTTTTGAACGGAAGATATTTCCTTTTTCACCTTAGCCCTCTATGGGGTTCCAAATATCCCTCTTCCAATTCCACAAGAACAGCCTTACCGAAAGGCTTCTTGAAGGGAAAGATGTAACTCTGTGAGATGAATTAACAGAACACAGAGCAGTTTCTCAGATAGCTTCTTTCCAGTTTTGAACGGAAGATATTTCCTTCTTCACCATAGCCCTCTATGGGCTTCCAAATATCCCGTTGCCAATTCCACAAGAACAGCCTTAGCGAAAGGCTTCTTGAAGGGAAAGATGTAACTCTGTGAGATGAATTAAGAGAACACAGAGCAGTTTCTCAGAAAGCTTCTTTTCAGTTTTCAACGGAAGATATTTCCTTTTTCACCATAGCCCTCTATGGGCTTCCAAATATCCCGTTGCCAATTCCACAAGAACAGCCTTAGCGAAAGGCTTCTTGAAGGGAAAGATGTAACTCTGTGAGATGAATTAACAGAACACAGAGCAGTTTCTCAGAAAGCTTCTTTCCAGTTTTGAACGGAAGATATTTCCTTCTTCACCATAGCCCTCTATGGGCTTCCAAATATCCCGTTGCCAATTCCACAAGAACAGCCTTAGCGAAAGGCTTCTTGAAGGGAAAGTTGTAACTCTGTGAGATGAATTAACAGAACACAGAGCAGTTTCTCAGAAAGCTTCTTTCCACTTTTCAACGGAAGATATTTCCTTTTTCACCATAGCCCTCTATGGGCTTCCAAATATCCCTTTGCCAATTCACAAGAACAGCCTTAGCGAAAGGCGTCTTGAAGGGAAAGATGTAACTCTGTGAGATGAATTAACAGAACATAGAACAGTTTCTCAGAAAGCTTCTTTCCAGTTTTGAACGGAAGATATTTCCTTTTTCACCAGAGCCCTCTATGGGCTTCCAAATATCCCTTTGCCAATTCCACAAGAACAGCCTTAGCGAAAGGCTTCTTGAAGGGAAAGATGTAACTCTGTGAGATGAATTAACAGAACACAAAGCAGTTTCTCAGAAAGCTTCTTTCCAGTTTTGAACGGAAGATATTTCCTTTTTCACCGTAGTCCTCTATGGGCTTCCAAATATCCCTTTGCCAATTCCACAAGAACAGCCTTAGCGAAAGGCTTCTTGAAAGGAAAGATGTAACTCTGTGAGATGAATTAACAGAACACAGAGCAGTTTCTCAGAAAGCTTCTTTCCAGTTTTGATCGGAAGGTATTTCCTTTTTCACCATAGCCCTCTATGGGCTTCCAAATATCCCTTTGCCAATTCCACAAGAACAGCCTTAGCGAAAGGGTTCTTGAGGGGAAAGATGTAACTCTGTGAGATGAATTAACAGAACACAGAGCAGTTTCTCAGAAAGCTTCTTTCCAGTTTTGAACGGAAGGTATTTCCTTTTTCACCATAGCCCTCTATGGGCTTCCAAATATCCCTTTGCCAATTCCACAAGAACAGCCTTAGCGAAAGGCTTCTTGAAGGGAAAGATGTAACTCTGTGAGTTGAATTAACAGAACACAGAGCAGTTTCTCAGAAAGCTTCTTTCCAGTTTTGAACGGAAGATATTTCCTTTTTCACCATAGCCCTCTATGGGCTTCCAAATATCCCTTGCCAATTCCACAAGAACAGCCTTAGCGAAAGGCTTCCTGAAGGGAACGATGTAACTCTGTGAGATGAATTAACAGAACACAGAGCAGTTTCTCAGAAAGCTTCTTTCCAGTTTTGAACCGAAGATATTTCCTTTTTCACCATAGCCCTCTATGGGCTTCCAAATATCCCTTTGCCAATTCCACAAGAACAGCCTTAGCGAAAGGCTTCTTGAAGGGAAAGATGTAACTCTGTGAGATGAATTAACAGAACACAGAGCAGTTTCTCAGAAAGCTTCTTTCCAGTTTTGAACGGAAGATATTTCCTTTTTCACCATAGCCCTCTATGGGCTTCCAAATATCCCTTTGCCAATTCCAAAAGAACAGCCTTAGCGAAAGGCTTCTTGAAGGGAAAGATGTAACTCTGTGAGATGAATTCACAGAACACAGAGCAGTTTCTCAGAAAGCTTCTTTCCAGTTTTGAACGGAAGATATTTCCTTTTTCACCATACCCCTCTATGGGCTTCCAAATATCCCTTTGCCAATTCCACAAGAACAGCCTTAGCGAAAGGCTTCTTGAAGGGAAAGATGTCACTCTGTGAGATGAATTAACAGAACACAGAGCAGTTTCTCAGAAAGCTTCTTTCCAGTTTTGAACGGAAGATATTTCCTTTTTCACCATAGCCCTCTATGAGCTTCCAAATATCCCTTTGCCAATTCCACAAGAACAGCCTTAGCGAAAGGCTTCTTGAAGGGAAAGATGTAACTCTGTGAGATGAATTCACAGAACACAGAGCAGTTTCTCAGAAAGCTTCTTTCCAGTTTTGAACGGAAGATAATTCCTTTTTCACCATAGCCCTCTAAGGGCTTCCAAATATCCCTTTGCCAATTTCACAAGAACAGCCTTCGCGAAAGGCTTCTTGAAGGGAAAGATGTAATTCTGTGAGATGAATTAACAGAACATAGAACAGTTTCTCAGAAAGCTTCTTTCCAGTTTTCAACGGAAGATATTTCCTTTTTCTCCATAGCCCTCTATGGGCTTCCAAATATCCCTTTGCCAATTCCACAAGAACAGCCTTAGCGAAAGGCTTCTTGAAGGGAAAGATGTAACTCTGTGAGATGAATTAACAGAACATAGAACAGTTTCTCAGAAAGCTTCTTTCCAGTTTTGAACGGAAGACATTTCCTTTTTCACCATAGCCCTCTATGGGCTTCCAAATATCCCTTTGCCAATTCCACAAGAACAGCCTTAGCGAAAGGCTTCTTGAAGGGAAAGATGTAACTCTGTGAGTTGAATTAACAGAACACAGAGCAGTTTCTCAGAAAGCTTCTTTCCAGTTTTGAACGGAAGATATTTCCTTTTTCACCATAGCCCTCTATGGGCTTCCAAATATCCCTTTGCCAATTCCACAAGAACAGCCTTAGCGAAAGGCTTCTTGAAGGGAAAGATGTAACTCTGTGAGATGAATTAACAGAAGACAGAGCAGTTTCTCAGAAAGCTTCTTTCCAGTTTTGAACCGAAGATATTTCCTTTTTCACCATAGCCCTCTACGGGCTTCCAAATATCCCTTTGCCAATTCCACAAGAACAGCCTTAGCGAAAGGCTTCTTGAAAGGAAAGATGTAACTCTGTGAGATGAATTAACAGAACACAGAGCAGTTTCCCAGAAAGCTTCTTTCCAGTTTTGATCGGAAGGTATTTTTTTTTCACCATAGCCCTCTATGGGCTTCGAAATATCCCTTTGCCAATTCCACAAGAACAGCCTTAGCGAAAGGCTTCTTGTGGGGAAAGATGTAACTCTGTGAGAGGAATTAACAGAACACAGAGCAGTTTCTCAGAAAGCTTCTTTCCAGTTTTGAACGGAAGATATTTCCTTTTTCACCATAGCCCTCTATGGGCTTCCAAATATCCCTTTGCCAATTCCACAAGAACAGCCTTAGCGAAAGGCTTCTTGAAGGGAAAGATGTAACTCTGTGAGATGAATTCACAGAACACAGAGCAGTTTCTCAGAAAGCTTCTTTCCAGTTTTGAACGGAAGATATTTCCTTTTTCACCATAGCCCTCTATGGGCTTCCAAATATCCCTTTGCCAATTCCACAAGAACAGCCTTAGCGAAAGGCTTCTTGAAGGGAAAGATGTAACTCTGTGAGATGAATTAACAGAACACAGAGCAGTTTCTCAGAAAGCTTCTTTCCAGTTTTGAACGGAAGATATTTCCTTTTTCACCATAGCCCTCTATGGGCTTCCAAATATCCCTTTGCCAATTCCACAAGAACAGCCTTAGCGAAAGGCTTCTTGAAGGGAAAGATGTAACTCTGTGAGATGAATTCACAGAACACAGAGCAGTTTCTCAGAAAGCTTCTTTCCAGTTTTGAACGGTAGATATTTCCTTTTTCACCATAACCCTCTATGGGCTTCCAAATATCCCTTTGCCAATTCCACAAGAACAGCCTTAGCGAAAGGCTTCTTGAAGGGAAAGATGTAACTCTGTGAGATGAATTAACAGAACACAGAGCAGTTTCTCAGAAAGCTTCCTTCCAGTTTTGAACGGAAGATATTTCCTTTTTCACCATAGCCCTCTATGGGCTTCCAAATATCCCTTTGCCAATTCCACAAGAACAGCCTTAGCGAAAGGGTTCTTGAAGTGAAAGATGTAACTCTGTGAGATGAATTCAAAGAACACAGAGCAGTTTCTCAGAAAGCTTCTTTCCAGTTTTGAACGGAAGATATTTCCTTTTTCACCATATCCCTCTAGGGGCTTCCAAATATCCCTTTGCCAATTCCACAATAACAGCCTTATCGAAAGGCTTCTTGAAAGGAAAGATGTAACTCTGTGAGATGAATTAACAGAACACAGAGCAGTTTCTCAGAAAGCTTCTTTCCAGTTTTGAACGGAAGATATTTCCTTTTTCACCATAGCCCTCTATGGGCTTCGAAATATCCCTTTGCCAATTCCACAAGAACAGCCTTAGCGAAAGGCGTCTTGAAGGGAAAGATGTAACTCTGTGAGATGAATTAACAGAACACAGAGCAGTTTCTCAGAAATCTTCTTTCCAGTTTTGAACGGAAGATATTTCCTTTTTCACCTTAGCCCTCTATGGGCTTCCAAATATCCCTTTTCCAATTCCACAAGAACACCCTTACCGAAAGGCTTCCTGAAGGGAAAGATGTAACTCTGTGAGATGAATTAACAGAACAGAGAGCAGTTTCTCAGAAAGCTTCTTTCCAGTTTTGAACGGAAGATATTTCCTTCTTCACCATAGCCCTCTATGGGCTTCCAAATATCCCGTTGCCAATTCCACAAGAACAGCCTTAGCGAAAGGCTTCTTGAAGGGAAAGATGTAACTCTGTGAGATGAATTAACAGAACACAGAGCAGTTTCTCAGAAAGCTTCTTTCCAGTTTTCAACGGAAGATATTTCCTTTTTCATCATAGCCCTCTATGGGCTTCCAAATATCCCTTTGCCAATTCCACAAGAACAGCCTTAGCGAAAGGCTTCTTGAAGGGAAAGATGTAACTCTGTGAGATGAATTAACAGAACATAGAACAGTTTCTCAGAAAGCTTCTTTCCAGTTTTGAACGGAAGATATTTCCTTTTTCACCATAGCCCTCTATGGGCTTCCAAATATCCCTTTGCCAATTCCCCAAGAACAGCCTTAGCGAAAGGCTTCTTGAAGGGAAAGATGTAACTCTGTGAGATGAATTCACAGAACACAGAGCAGTTTCTCATAAAGCTTCCTTTCAGTTTTGAACGGAAGATATTTCCTTTTTCACCATAGCCCTCTATGGGCTTCCAAATATCCCTTTGCCAATTCCACAAGAACAGCCTTAGCGAAAGGCTTCTTGAAAGGAAAGATGTAACTCTGTGAGATGAATTAACAGAACACAGAGCAGTTTCTCAGAAGTCTTCTTTCCAGTTTTGAACGGAAGATATTTCCTTTTTCACCATAGCCCTCTATGGGCTTCCAAATATCCCTTTGCCAATTCCACAAGAACAGCCTTAGCGAAAGGCTTCTTGAAGGGAAAGATGTAACTCTGTGAGATGAATTAACAGAACATAGAACAGTTTCTCAGAAAGCTTCTTTCCAGTTTTGAACGGAAGATAGTTCCTTTTTCACCATAGCCCTCTATGGGCTTCCAAATATCCCTTTGCCAATTCCACAAGAACAGCCTTAGCGAAAGGCTTCTTGAAGGGAAAGATGTAACTCTGTGAGATGAATTAACAGAACACAGAGCAGTTTCTCAGAAAGCTTCTTTCCAGTTTTGAACGGAAGATATTTCCTTTTTCACCATAGCCCTCTATGGGCTTCCAAATATCCCGTTGCCAATTCCACAAGAACAGCCTTAGCGAAAGGCTTCTTGAAGGGAAAGATGTAACTCTGTGAGATGAATTAACAGAACACAGAGCAGTTTCCCAGAAAGCTTCTTTCCAGTTTTGAACGGAAGATATTTTCTTTTTCACCATAGCCCTCTATGGGCTTCCAAATATCCCTTTGCCAATTCCACAAGAACAGCCTTAGCGAAAGGCTTCTTGAAGGGAAAGATGTAACTCTGTGAGATGAATTAACAGAACATAGAACAGTTTCTCAGAAAGCTTCTTTCCAGTTTTGAACGGAAGATATTTCCTTTTTCACCATAGCCCTCTATGGGCTTCCAAATATCCCTTTGCCAATTCCACAAGAAGAGCCTCAGCGAAAGGCTTCTGAAGGGAAAGATGTAACTCTGTGAGATGAATTCACAGAACACAGAGCAGTTTCTCAGAAAGCTTCTTTCCAGTTTTGAACGGAAGATATTTCCTTTTTCACCATAGCCCTCTATGGGCTTCCAAATATCCCTTTGCCAATTCCACAAGAACAGCCTTAGCGAAAGGCTTCTTGAAGGGAAAGATGTAACTCTGTGAGATGAATTAACAGAACACAAAGCAGTTTCTCAGAAAGCTTCTTTCCAGTTTTGAAGGGAAGATATTTCCTTTTTCACCATATCCCTCTTTGGGCTTCCAAATATCCCTTTGCCAATTCCACAAGAACAGCCTTAGCGAAAGGCGTCTTGAAGGGAAAGATGTAACTCTGTGAGATGAATTAACACAACACAGAGCAGTTTCTCAGAAATCTTCTTTCCAGTTTTGAACGGAAGATATTTCCTTTTTCACCTTAGCCCTCTATGGGCTTCCAAATATCCCTTTTCCAATTCCACAAGAACACCCTTACCGAAAGGCTTCCTGAAGGGAAAGATGTAACTCTGTGAGATGAATTAACAGAACACAGAGCAGTTTCTCAGAAAGCTTCTTTCCAGTTTTGAACGGAAGATATTTCCTTCTTCACCATAGCCCTCTATGGGCTTCCAAATATCCCGTTGCCAATTCCACAAGAACAGCCTTAGCGAAAGGCTTCTTGAAGGGAAAGTTGTAACTCTGTGAGATGAATTAACAGAACACAGAGCAGTTTCTCAGAAAGCTTCTTTCCACTTTTCAACGGAAGATATTTCCTTTTTCACCATAGCCCTCTATGGGCTTCCAAATATCCCTTTGCCAATTCACAAGAACAGCCTTAGCGAAAGGCGTCTTGAAGGGAAAGATGTAACTCTGTGAGATGAATTAACAGAACATAGAACAGTTTCTCAGAAAGCTTCTTTCCAGTTTTGAACGGAAGATATTTCCTTTTTCACCAGAGCCCTCTATGGGCTTCCAAATATCCCTTTGCCAATTCCACAAGAACAGCCTTAGCGAAAGGCTTCTTGAAGGGAAAGATGTAACTCTGTGAGATGAATTAACAGAACACAAAGCAGTTTCTCAGAAAGCTTCTTTCCAGTTTTGAACGGAAGATATTTCCTTTTTCACCGTAGTCCTCTATGGGCTTCCAAATATCCCTTTGCCAATTCCACAAGAACAGCCTTAGCGAAAGGCTTCTTGAAAGGAAAGATGTAACTCTGTGAGATGAATTAACAGAACACAGAGCAGTTTCTCAGAAAGCTTCTTTCCAGTTTTGATCGGAAGGTATTTCCTTTTTCACCATAGCCCTCTATGGGCTTCCAAATATCCCTTTGCCAATTCCACAAGAACAGCCTTAGCGAAAGGGTTCTTGAGGGGAAAGATGTAACTCTGTGAGATGAATTAACAGAACACAGAGCAGTTTCTCAGAAAGCTTCTTTCCAGTTTTGAACGGAAGGTATTTCCTTTTTCACCATAGCCCTCTATGGGCTTCCAAATATCCCTTTGCCAATTCCACAAGAACAGCCTTAGCGAAAGGCTTCTTGAAGGGAAAGATGTAACTCTGTGAGATGAATTCACAGAACACAGAGCAGTTTCTCAGAAAGCTTCTTTCCAGTTTTGATCGGAAGATAATTCCTTTTTCACCATAGCCTTCTAAGGGCTTCCAAATATCCCTTTGCCAATTTCACAAGAACAGCCTTCGCGAAAGGCTTCTTGAAGGGAAAGATGTAATTCTGTGAGATGAATTAACAGAACATAGAACAGTTTCTCAGAAAGCTTCTTTCCAGTTTTGAACGGAAGATATTTCCTTTTTCACCATAGCCCTCTATGGGCTTCCAAATATCCCTTTGCCAATTCCACAAGAACAGCCTTAGCGAAAGGCTTCTTGAAGGGAAAGATGTAACTCTGTGAGATGAATTAACAGAACACAGAGCAGTTTCTCAGAAATCTTCTTTCCAGTTTTGAACGGAAGATATTTCCTTTTTCACCTTAGCCCTCTATGGGCTTCCAAATATCCCTCTTCCAATTCCACAAGAACAGCCTTACCGAAAGGCTTCTTGAAGGGAAAGATGTAACTCTGTGAGATGAATTAACAGAACACAGAGCAGTTTCTCAGATAGCTTCTTTCCAGTTTTGAACGGAAGATATTTCCTTCTTCACCATAGCCCTCTATGGGCTTCCAAATATCCCGTTGCCAATTCCACAAGAACAGCCTTAGCGAAAGGCTTCTTGAAGGGAAAGATGTAACTCTGTGAGATGAATTAAGAGAACACAGAGCAGTTTCTCAGAAAGCTTCTTTTCAGTTTTCAACGGAAGATATTTCCTTTTTCACCATAGCCCTCTATGGGCTTCCAAATATCCCGTTGCCAATTCCACAAGAACAGCCTTAGCGAAAGGCTTCTTGAAGGGAAAGATGTAACTCTGTGAGATGAATTAACAGAACACAGAGCAGTTTCTCAGAAAGCTTCTTTCCAGTTTTGAACGGAAGATATTTCCTTCTTCACCATAGCCCTCTATGGGCTTCCAAATATCCCGTTGCCAATTCCACAAGAACAGCCTTAGCGAAAGGCTTCTTGAAGGGAAAGTTGTAACTCTGTGAGATGAATTAACAGAACACAGAGCAGTTTCTCAGAAAGCTTCTTTCCACTTTTCAACGGAAGATATTTCCTTTTTCACCATAGCCCTCTATGGGCTTCCAAATATCCCTTTGCCAATTCACAAGAACAGCCTTAGCGAAAGGCGTCTTGAAGGGAAAGATGTAACTCTGTGAGATGAATTAACAGAACATAGAACAGTTTCTCAGAAAGCTTCTTTCCAGTTTTGAACGGAAGATATTTCCTTTTTCACCAGAGCCCTCTATGGGCTTCCAAATATCCCTTTGCCAATTCCACAAGAACAGCCTTAGCGAAAGGCTTCTTGAAGGGAAAGATGTAACTCTGTGAGATGAATTAACAGAACACAAAGCAGTTTCTCAGAAAGCTTCTTTCCAGTTTTGAACGGAAGATATTTCCTTTTTCACCGTAGTCCTCTATGGGCTTCCAAATATCCCTTTGCCAATTCCACAAGAACAGCCTTAGCGAAAGGCTTCTTGAAAGGAAAGATGTAACTCTGTGAGATGAATTAACAGAACACAGAGCAGTTTCTCAGAAAGCTTCTTTCCAGTTTTGATCGGAAGGTATTTCCTTTTTCACCATAGCCCTCTATGGGCTTCCAAATATCCCTTTGCCAATTCCACAAGAACAGCCTTAGCGAAAGGGTTCTTGAGGGGAAAGATGTAACTCTGTGAGATGAATTAACAGAACACAGAGCAGTTTCTCAGAAAGCTTCTTTCCAGTTTTGAACGGAAGGTATTTCCTTTTTCACCATAGCCCTCTATGGGCTTCCAAATATCCCTTTGCCAATTCCACAAGAACAGCCTTAGCGAAAGGCTTCTTGAAGGGAAAGATGTAACTCTGTGAGATGAATTCACAGAACACAGAGCAGTTTCTCAGAAAGCTTCTTTCCAGTTTTGATCGGAAGATAATTCCTTTTTCACCATAGCCTTCTAAGGGCTTCCAAATATCCCTTTGCCAATTTCACAAGAACAGCCTTCGCGAAAGGCTTCTTGAAGGGAAAGATGTAATTCTGTGAGATGAATTAACAGAACATAGAACAGTTTCTCAGAAAGCTTCTTTCCAGTTTTGAACGGAAGATATTTCCTTTTTCACCATAGCCCTCTATGGGCTTCCAAATATCCCTTTGCCAATTCCACAAGAACAGCCTTAGCGAAAGGCTTCTTGAAGGGAAAGATGTAACTCTGTGAGATGAATTAACAGAACACAGAGCAGTTTCTCAGAAAGCTTCTTTCCAGTTTTGAACGGAAGATATTTCCTTTTTCACCTTAGCCCTCTATGGGCTTCCAAATATCCCTCTTCCAATTCCACAAGAACAGCCTTACCGAAAGGCTTCTTGAAGGGAAAGATGTAACTCTGTGAGATGAATTAACAGAACACAGAGCAGTTTCTCAGATAGCTTCTTTCCAGTTTTGAACGGAAGATATTTCCTTCTTCACCATAGCCCTCTATGGGCTTCCAAATATCCCGTTGCCAATTCCACAAGAACAGCCTTAGCGAAAGGCTTCTTGAAGGGAAAGATGTAACTCTGTGAGATGAATTAAGAGAACACAGAGCAGTTTCTCAGAAAGCTTCTTTTCAGTTTTCAACGGAAGATATTTCCTTTTTCACCATAGCCCTCTATGGGCTTCCAAATATCCCTTTGCCAATTCCACAAGAACAGCCTTAGCGAAAGGCTTCATGAAGGGAAAGATGTAACTCTGTGAGATGAATTAACAGAACATAGAACAGTTTCTCAGAAAGCTTCTTTCCAGTTTTGAACGGAAGATATTTCCTTTTTCACCATAGCCCTCTATGGGCTTCCAAATATCCCTTTGCCAATTCCACAAGAACAGCCTTAGCGAAAGGCTTC
This sequence comes from Chlorocebus sabaeus, assembly GCF_047675955.1. Lineage (NCBI taxonomy): Eukaryota > Metazoa > Chordata > Mammalia > Primates > Cercopithecidae > Chlorocebus > Chlorocebus sabaeus. The sequence goes on along the minus strand of NW_027327796.1, from coordinate 160,275 downwards.
TTGAAGGGAAAGATGTAACTCTGTGAGTTGAATTAACAGAACACAGAGCAGTTTCTCAGAAAGCTTCTTTCCAGTTTTGAACGGAAGATATTTCCTTTTTCACCATAGCCCTCTATGGGCTTCCAAATATCCCTTGCCAATTCCACAAGAACAGCCTTAGCGAAAGGCTTCTTGAAGGGAACGATGTAACTCTGTGAGATGAATTAACAGAACACAGAGCAGTTTCTCAGAAAGCTTCTTTCCAGTTTTGAACGGAAGATATTTCCTTCTTCACCATAGCCCTCTATGGGCTTCCAAATATCCCGTTGCCAATTCCACAAGAACAGCCTTAGCGAAAGGCTTCTTGAAGGGAAAGATGTAACTCTGTGAGATGAATTAACAGAACACAGAGCAGTTTCTCAGAAAGCTTCTTTCCACTTTTCAACGGAAGATATTTCCTTTTTCACCATAGCCCTCTATGGGCTTCCAAATATCCCTTTGCCAATTCACAAGAACAGCCTTAGCGAAAGGCTTCTTGAAGGGAAAGATGTAACTCTGTGAGATGAATTAACAGAACATAGAACAGTTTCTCAGAAAGCTTCTTTCCAGTTTTGAACGGAAGATATTTCCTTTTTCACCATAGCCCTCTATGGGCTTCCAAATATCCGTTTGCCAATTCCACAAGAACAGCCTTAGCGAAAGGCTTCTTGAAAGGAAAGATGTAACTCTGTGAGATGAATTAACAGAACACAGAGCAGTTTCTCAGAAAGCTTCTTTCCAGTTTTGATCGGAAGGTATTTCCTTTTTCACCATAGCCCTCTATGGGCTTCCAAATATCCCTTTGCCAATTCCACAAGAACAGCCTTAGCGAAAGGCTTCTTGAGGGGAAAGATGTAACTCTGTGAGATGAATTAACAGAACACAGAGCAGTTTCTCAGAAAGCTTCTTTCCAGTTTTGAACGGAAGATATTTCGTTTTTCACCATAGCCCTCTATGGGCTTCCAAATATCCCTTTGCCAATTCCACAAGAACAGCCTTAGCGAAAGGCTTCTTGAAGGGAAAGATGTAACTCTGTGAGATGAATTCACAGAACACAGAGCAGTTTCTCAGAAAGCTTCTTTCCAGTTTTGATCGGAAGATAATTCCTTTTTCACCATAGCCCTCTAAGGGCTTCCAAATATCCCTTTGCCAATTTCACAAGAACAGCCTTCGCGAAAGGCTTCTTGAAGGGAAAGATGTAATTCTGTGAGATGAATTAACAGAACATAGAACAGTTTCTCAGAAAGCTTCTTTCCAGTTTTGAACAGAAGATATTTCCTTTTTCACCATAGCCCTCTATGGGCTTCCAAATATTCCTTTGCCAATTCCACAAGAACAGCCTTAGCGAAAGGCTTCTTGAAGGCAAAGATGTAACTCTGTGAGATGAATTAACGGAACACAGAGCAGTTTCTCAGAAATCTTCTTTCCAGTTTTGAACGGAAGATATTTCCTTTTTCACCTTAGCCCTCTATGGGCTTCCAAATATCCCTCTTCCAATTCCACAAGAACAGCCTTACCGAAAGGCTTCTTGAAGGGAAAGATGTAACTCTGTGAGATGAATTCACAGAACACAGAGCAGTTTCTCAGATAGCTTCTTTCCAGTTTTGAACGGAAGATATTTCCTTCACCGTAGCCCTCTATGGGCTTCCAAATATCCCGCTGCCAATTCCACAAGAACAGCCTTACCGAAAGGCTTCTTGAAGGGAAAGATGTAACTCTGTGAGATGAATTAAGAGAACACAGAGCAGTTTCTCAGAAAGCTTCTTTCCAGTTTTGAACGGAAGATATTTCCTTTTTCACCATAGCCCTCTATGGGCTTCCAAATATCCCTTTGCCAATTCCACAATAACAGCCTTATCGAAAGGCTTCTTGAAAGGAAAGATGTAACTCTGTGAGATGAATTAACAGAACACAGAGCAGTTTCTCAGAAAGCTTCTTTCCAGTTTTGAACGGAAGATATTTCCTTTTTCACCATAGCCCTCTATGGGCTTCCAAATATCCCTTTGCCAATTCCAAAAGAACAGCCTTAGCGAAAGGCTTCTTGAAGGGAAAGATGTAACTCTGTGAGATGAATTAACAGAACACAGAGCAGTTTCTCAGAAAGCTTCTTTCCAGTTTTGAACGGAAGATATTTCCTTTTTCACCATAGCCCTCTATGGGCTTCCAAATATCCCTTTGCCAATTCCAAAAGAACAGCCTTAGCGAAAGGCTTCTTGAAGGGAAAGATGTAACTCTGTGAGATGAATTAACAGAACACAGAACAGTTTCTCAGAAGTCTTCTTTCCAGTTTTGAACGGAAGATATATCCTTTTTTACCATAGCCCTCTATGGGCTTCCAAATATCCCTTTGCCAATTCCACAAGAACAGCCTCAGCGAAAGGCTTCTTGAAGGGAAAGATGTAACTCTGTGAGATGAATTAACAGAACACAGAGCAGTTTCCCAGAAAACTTTTTCCAGTTTTGAACGGAAGATATTTCCTTTTTCACCATAGCCCTCTATGGGCTTCCAAATATCCCTTTGCCAATTCCACAAGAACAGCCTTAGCGAAAGGCTTCTTGAAGGGAAAGATGTCACTCTGTGAGATGAATTTACAGAACACAGAGCAGTTTCTCAGAAAGCTTCTTTCCAGTTTTGAACGGAAGATATTTCCTTTTTCACCATAGCCCTCTATGGGCTTAAAAATATCCCTTTGCCAATTCCACAAGAACAGCCTTAGCGAAAGGCTTCTTGAAGGGAAAGATGTAACTCTGTGAGATGAATTAACAGAACACAGAGCAGTTTCTCAGAAAGATTCTTTCCAGTTTTGAGCGGAAGATATTTCCTTTTTCACCATAGCCCTCTATGGGCTTCCAAATATCCCTTTGCCAATTCCACAAGAACAGCCGTAGCGAAAGGCTTCTTGAAGGGAAAGATGTAACTCTGTGAGATGAATTAACAGAACATAGAACAGTTTCTCAGAAAGCTTCTTTCCAGGTTTGAACGGAAGATATTTCCTTTTTCACCATAGCCCTCTATGGGCTTCCAAATATCCCTTGCCAATTCCACAAGAACAGCCTTAGCGAAAGGCTTCTTGAAGGGAAAGATGTAACTCTGTGAGATGAATTAAGAGAACACAGAACACTTTCTCAGAAAGCTTCTTTCCAGTTTTGAACGGAAGATATTTCCTTTTTCACAATAGCCCTCTATGGGCTTCCAAATATCCCCTTGCCAATTCCACAAGAACAGCCTTAGCGAAAGGCTTCTTGAAGGGAAAGATGTAACTCTGTGAGATGAATTAACAGAACACAGAGCAGTTTCCCAGAAAGCTTCTTTCCAGTTTTGAACGGAAGATATTTTCTTTTTCACCATAGCCCTCTATGGGCTTCCAAATATCCCTTTGCCAATTCCACAAGAACAGCCTTAGCGAAAGGCTTCTTGAAGGGAAAGATGTAACTCTGTGAGATGAATTAACAGAACATAGAACAGTTTCTCAGAAAGGTTCTTTCCAGTTTTGAACGGAAGATATTTCCTTTTTCACCATAGCCCTCTATGGGCTTCCAAATATACCTTTGCCAATTCCACAAGAACAGCCTTAGCGAAAGGCTTCTTGAAGGGAAAGATGTAACTCTGTGAGATGAATTAACAGAACACAAAGCAGTTTCTCAGAAAGCTTCTTTCCAGTTTTGAACGGAAGATATTTCCTTTTTCACCATAGCCCTCTATGGGCTTCCAAATATCCCTTTGCCAATTCCAAAAGAACAGCCTTAGCGAAAGGCTTCTTGAAAGGAAAGATGTAACTCTGTGAGATGAATTAACAGAACACAGAGCAGTTTCTCAGAAAGCTTCTTTCCAGTTTTGATCGGAAGGTATTTCCTTTTTTACCATAGCCCTCTATGGGCTTCCAAATATCCCTTTGCCAATTCCACAAGAACAGCCTTACCGAAAGGCTTCTTGAAGGGAAAGATGTAACTCTGTGAGATGAATTAAGAGAACACAGAGCAGTTTCTCAGAAAGCTTCTTTCCAGTTTTGAACGGAAGATATTTCCTTTTTCACCATAGCCCTCTATGGGCTTCCAAATATCCCTTTGCCAATTCCACAATAACAGCCTTATCGAAAGGCTTCTTGAAAGGAAAGATGTAACTCTGTGAGATGAATTAACAGAACACAGAGCAGTTTCTCAGAAAGCTTCTTTCCAGTTTTGAACGGAAGATATTTCCTTTTTCACCATAGCCCTCTATGGGCTTCCAAATATCCCTTTGCCAATTCCAAAAGAACAGCCTTAGCGAAAGGCTTCTTGAAGGGAAAGATGTAACTCTGTGAGATGAATTAACAGAACACAGAGCAGTTTCTCAGAAAGCTTCTTTCCAGTTTTGAACGGAAGATATTTCCTTTTTCACCATAGCCCTCTATGGGCTTCCAAATATCCCTTTGCCAATTCCAAAAGAACAGCCTTAGCGAAAGGCTTCTTGAAGGGAAAGATGTAACTCTGTGAGATGAATTAACAGAACACAGAACAGTTTCTCAGAAGTCTTCTTTCCAGTTTTGAACGGAAGATATATCCTTTTTTACCATAGCCCTCTATGGGCTTCCAAATATCCCTTTGCCAATTCCACAAGAACAGCCTCAGCGAAAGGCTTCTTGAAGGGAAAGATGTAACTCTGTGAGATGAATTAACAGAACACAGAGCAGTTTCCCAGAAAACTTTTTCCAGTTTTGAACGGAAGATATTTCCTTTTTCACCATAGCCCTCTATGGGCTTCCAAATATCCCTTTGCCAATTCCACAAGAACAGCCTTAGCGAAAGGCTTCTTGAAGGGAAAGATGTCACTCTGTGAGATGAATTTACAGAACACAGAGCAGTTTCTCAGAAAGCTTCTTTCCAGTTTTGAACGGAAGATATTTCCTTTTTCACCATAGCCCTCTATGGGCTTAAAAATATCCCTTTGCCAATTCCACAAGAACAGCCTTAGCGAAAGGCTTCTTGAAGGGAAAGATGTAACTCTGTGAGATGAATTAACAGAACACAGAGCAGTTTCTCAGAAAGATTCTTTCCAGTTTTGAGCGGAAGATATTTCCTTTTTCACCATAGCCCTCTATGGGCTTCCAAATATCCCTTTGCCAATTCCACAAGAACAGCCGTAGCGAAAGGCTTCTTGAAGGGAAAGATGTAACTCTGTGAGATGAATTAACAGAACATAGAACAGTTTCTCAGAAAGCTTCTTTCCAGGTTTGAACGGAAGATATTTCCTTTTTCACCATAGCCCTCTATGGGATTCCAAATATCCCTTTGCCAATTCCACAAGAACAGCCTTAGCGAAAGGCTTCTTGAAGGGAAAGATGTAACTCTGTGAGATGAATTAAGAGAACACAGAACACTTTCTCAGAAAGCTTCTTTCCAGTTTTGAACGGAAGATATTTCCTTTTTCACAATAGCCCTCTATGGGCTTCCAAATATCCCGTTGCCAATTCCACAAGAACAGCCTTAGCGAAAGGCTTCTTGAAGGGAAAGATGTAACTCTGTGAGATGAATTAACAGAACACAGAGCAGTTTCCCAGAAAGCTTCTTTCCAGTTTTGAACGGAAGATATTTTCTTTTTCACCATAGCCCTCTAAGGGCTTCCAAATATCCCTTTGCCAATTCCACAAGAACAGCCTTAGCGAAAGGCTTCTTGAAGGGAAAGATGTAACTCTGTGAGATGAATTAACAGAACATAGAACAGTTTCTCAGAAAGGTTCTTTCCAGTTTTGAACGGAAGATATTTCCTTTTTCACCATAGCCCTCTATGGGCTTCCAAATATACCTTTGCCAATTCCACAAGAACAGCCTTAGCGAAAGGCTTCTTGAAGGGAAAGATGTAACTCTGTGAGATGAATTAACAGAACACAAAGCAGTTTCTCAGAAAGCTTCTTTCCAGTTTTGAACGGAAGATATTTCCTTTTTCACCATAGCCCTCTATGGGCTTCCAAATATCCCTTTGCCAATTCCAAAAGAACAGCCTTAGCGAAAGGCTTCTTGAAAGGAAAGATGTAACTCTGTGAGATGAATTAACAGAACACAGAGCAGTTTCTCAGAAAGCTTCTTTCCAGTTTTGATCGGAAGGTATTTCCTTTTTTACCATAGCCCTCTATGGGCTTCCAAATATCCCTTTGCCAATTCCACAAGAACAGCCTTAGCGAAAGGCTTCTTGAGGGGAAAGATGTAACTCTGTGAGATGAATTAACAGAACACAGAGCAGTTTCTCAGAAAGCTTCTTTCCAGTTTTGAACGGAAGATATTTCCTTCTTCACCATAGCCCTCTATGGGCTTCCAAATATCCCGTTGCCAATTCCACAAGAACAGCCTTAGCGAAAGGCTTCTTGAAGGGAAAGTTGTAACTCTGTGAGATGAATTAACAGAACACAGAGCAGTTTCTCAGAAAGCTTCTTTCCACTTTTCAACGGAAGATATTTCCTTTTTCACCATAGCCCTCTATGGGCTTCCAAATATCCCTTTGCCAATTCCACAAGAACAGCCTTAGCGAAAGGCTTCTTGAAGGGAAAGATGTAACTCTGTGAGATGAATTAACAGAACACAAAGCAGTTTCTCAGAAAGCTTCTTTCCAGTTTTGAACGGAAGATATTTCCTTTTTCACCGTAGCCCTCTATGGGCTTCCAAATATCCCTTTGCCAATTCCACAAGAACAGCCTTAGCGAAAGGCTTCTTGAAAGGAAAGATGTAACTCTGTGAGATGAATTAACAGAACACAGAGCAGTTTCTCAGAAAGCTTCTTTCCAGTTTTGATCGGAAGGTATTTCCTTTTTCACCATAGCCCTCTATGGGCTTCCAAATATCCCTTTGCCAATTCCACAAGAACAGCCTTAGCGAAAGGGTTCTTGAGGGGAAAGATGTAACTCTGTGAGATGAATTAACAGAACACAGAGCAGTTTCTCAGAAAGCTTCTTTCCAGTTTTGAACGGAAGATATTTCCTTTTTCACCATAGCCCTCTATGGGCTTCCAAATATCCCTTTGCCAATTCCACAAGAACAGCCTTAGCGAAAGGCTTCTTGAAGGGAAAGATGTAACTCTGTGAGATGAATTCACAGAACACAGAGCAGTTTCTCAGAAAGCTTCTTTCCAGTTTTGATCGGAAGATAATTCCTTTTTCACCATAGCCTTCTAAGGGCTTCCAAATATCCCTTTGCCAATTTCACAAGAACAGCCTTCGCGAAAGGCTTCTTGAAGGGAAAGATGTAATTCTGTGAGATGAATTAACAGAACATAGAACAGTTTCTCAGAAAGCTTCTTTCCAGTTTTGAACGGAAGATATTTCCTTTTTCACCATAGCCCTCCATGGGCTTCCAAATATCCCTTTGCCAATTCCACAAGAACAGCCTTAGCGAAAGGCTTCTTGAAGGGAAAGATGTAACTCTGTGAGATGAATTAACAGAACACAGAGCAGTTTCTCAGAAATCTTCTTTCCAGTTTTGAACGGAAGATATTTCCTTTTTCACCTTAGCCCTCTATGGGCTTCCAAATATCCCTCTTCCAATTCCACAAGAACAGCCTTACCGAAAGGCTTCTTGAAGGGAAAGATGTAACTCTGTGAGATGAATTAACAGAACACAGAGCAGTTTCTCAGATAGCTTCTTTCAAGTTTTGAACGGAAGATATTTCCTTCTTCACCATAGCCCTCTATGGGCTTCCAAATATCCCGTTGCCAATTCCACAAGAACAGCCTTAGCGAAAGGCTTCTTGAAGGGAAAGATGTAACTCTGTGAGATGAATTAAGAGAACACAGAGCAGTTTCTCAGAAAGCTTCTTTTCAGTTTTCAACGGAAGATATTTCCTTTTTCACCATAGCCCTCTATGGGCTTCCAAATATCCCTTTGCCAATTCCACAAGAACAGCCTTAGCGAAAGGCTTCATGAAGGGAAAGATGTAACTCTGTGAGATGAATTAACAGAACATAGAACAGTTTCTCAGAAAGCTTCTTTCCAGTTTTGAACGGAAGATATTTCCTTTTTCACCATAGCCCTCTATGGGCTTCCAAATATCCCTTTGCCAATTCCACAAGAACAGCCTTAGCGAAAGGCTTCTTGAAGGGAAAGATGTAACTCTGTGAGTTGAATTAACAGAACACAGAGCAGTTTCTCAGAAAGCTTCTTTCCAGTTTTGAACGGAAGATATTTCCTTTTTCACCATAGCCCTCTATGGGCTTCCAAATATCCCTTGCCAATTCCACAAGAACAGCCTTAGCGAAAGGCTTCTTGAAGGGAACGATGTAACTCTGTGAGATGAATTAACAGAACACAGAGCAGTTTCTCAGAAAGCTTCTTTCCAGTTTTGAACGGAAGATATTTCCTTCTTCACCATAGCCCTCTATGGGCTTCCAAATATCCCGTTGCCAATTCCACAAGAACAGCCTTAGCGAAAGGCTTCTTGAAGGGAAAGATGTAACTCTGTGAGATGAATTAACAGAACACAGAGCAGTTTCTCAGAAAGCTTCTTTTCACTTTTCAACGGAAGATATTTCCTTTTTCACCATAGCCCTCTATGGGCTTCCAAATATCCCTTTGCCAATTCACAAGAACAGCCTTAGCGAAAGGCTTCTTGAAGGGAAAGATGTAACTCTGTGAGATGAATTAACAGAACATAGAACAGTTTCTCAGAAAGCTTCTTTCCAGTTTTGAACGGAAGATATTTCCTTTTTCACCATAGCCCTCTATGGGCTTCCAAATATCCGTTTGCCAATTCCACAAGAACAGCCTTAGCGAAAGGCTTCTTGAAAGGAAAGATGTAACTCTGTGAGATGAATTAACAGAACACAGAGCAGTTTCTCAGAAAGCTTCTTTCCAGTTTTGATCGGAAGGTATTTCCTTTTTCACCATAGCCCTCTATGGGCTTCCAAATATCCCTTTGCCAATTCCACAAGAACAGCCTTAGCGAAAGGCTTCTTGAGGGGAAAGATGTAACTCTGTGAGATGAATTAACAGAACACAGAGCAGTTTCTCAGAAAGCTTCTTTCCAGTTTTGAACGGAAGATATTTCCTTTTTCACCATAGCCCTCTATGGGCTTCCAAATATCCCTTTGCCAATTCCACAAGAACAGCCTTAGCGAAAGGCTTCTTGAAGGGAAAGATGTAACTCTGTGAGATGAATTCACAGAACACAGAGCAGTTTCTCAGAAAGCTTCTTTCCAGTTTTGATCGGAAGATAATTCCTTTTTCACCATAGCCCTCTAAGGGCTTCCAAATATCCCTTTGCCAATTTCACAAGAACGGCCTTCGCGAAAGGCTTCTTGAAGGGAAAGATGTAATTCTGTGAGATGAATTAACAGAACATAGAACAGTTTCTCAGAAAGCTTCTTTCCAGTTTTGAACGGAAGATATTTCCTTTTTCACCATAGCCCTCTATGGGCTTCCAAATATTCCTTTGCCAATTCCACAAGAACAGCCTTAGCGAAAGGCTTCTTGAAGGCAAAGATGTAACTCTGTGAGATGAATTAACAGAACACAGAGCAGTTTCTCAGAAATCTTCTTTCCAGTTTTGAACGGAAGATATTTCCTTTTTCACCTTAGCCCTCTATGGGCTTCCAAATATCCCTCTTCCAATTCCACAAGAACAGCCTTACCGAAAGGCTTCTTGAAGGGAAAGATGTAACTCTGTGAGATGAATTCACAGAACACAGAGCAGTTTCTCAGATAGCTTCTTTCCAGTTTTGAACGGAAGATATTTCCTTCACCGTAGCCCTCTATGGGCTTCCAAATATCCCGTTGCCAATTCCACAAGAACAGCCTTACCGAAAGTCTTCTTGAAGGGAAAGATGTAACTCTGTGAGATGAATTAAGAGAACACAGAGCAGTTTCTCAGAAAGCTTCTTTCCAGTTTTGAACGGAAGATATTTCCTTTTTCACCATAGCCCTCTATGGGCTTCCAAATATCCCTTTGCCAATTCCACAAGAACAGCCTTAGCGAAAGGCTTCATGAAGGGAAAGATGTAACTCTGTGAGATGAATTAACAGAATATAGAACAGTTTCTCAGAAAGCTTCTTTCCAGTTTTGAACGGAAGATATTTCCTTTTTCACCATAGCCCTCTAAGGGCTTCCAAATATCCCTTTGCCAATTCCACAAGAACAGCCTTAGCGAAAGGCTTCTTGAAGGGAAAGATGTAACTCTGTGAGTTGTATTAACAGAACACAGAGCAGTTTCTCAGAAAGCTTCTTTCCAGTTTTGAACGGAAGATATTTCATTTTTCACCATAGCCCTCTATGGGCTTCCAAATATCCCTTGCCAATTCCACAAGAACAGCCTTAGCGAAAGGCTTCTTGAAGGGAACGATGTAACTCTGTGAGATGAATTAACAGAACACAGAGCAGTTTCTCAGAAAGCTTCTTTCCAGTTTTGAACGGAAGATATTTCCTTTTTCACCATAGCCCTCTATGGGCTTCCAAATATCCCTTTGCCAATTCCAAAAGAACAGCCTTAGCGAAAGGCTTCTTGAAGGGAAAGATGTAACTCTGTGAGATGAATTAACAGAACACAGAGCAGTTTCTCAGAAAGCTTCTTTCCAGTTTTGAACGGAAGATATTTCCTTTTTCACCATAGCCCTCTATGGGCTTCCAAATATCCCTTTGCCAATTCCACAAGAACAGCCTTAGCGAAAGGCTTCTTGAAGGGAAAGATGTAACTCTGTGAGATGAATTAAGAGAACACAGAGCAGTTTCTCAGAAAGCTTCTTTTCAGTTTTCAACGGAAGATATTTCCTTTTTCACCATAGCCCTCTATGGGCTTCCAAATATCCATTTGCCAATTCCACAAGAACAGCCTTAGCGAAAGGCTTCATGAAGGGAAAGATGTAACTCTGTGAGATGAATTAACAGAACATAGAACAGTTTCTCAGAAAGCTTCTTTCCAGTTTTGAACGGAAGATATTTCCTTTTTCACCATAGCCCTCTATGGGCTTCCAAATATCCCTTTGCCAATTCCACAAGAACAGCCTTAGCGAAAGGCTTCTTGAAGGGAAAGATGTAACTCTGTGAGTTGAATTAACAGAACACAGAGCAGTTTCTCAGAAAGCTTCTTTCCAGTTTTGAACGGAAGATATTTCCTTTTTCACCATAGCCCTCTATGGGCTTCCAAATATCCCTTGCCAATTCCACAAGAACAGCCTTAGCGAAAGGCTTCTTGAAGGGAACGATGTAACTCTGTGAGATGAATTAACAGAACACAGAGCAGTTTCTCAGAAAGCTTCTTTCCAGTTTTGAACGGAAGATATTTCCTTCTTCACCATAGCCCTCTATGGGCTTCCAAATATCCCGTTGCCAATTCCACAAGAACAGCCTTAGCGAAAGGCTTCTTGAAGGGAAAGATGTAACTCTGTGAGATGAATTAACAGAACACAGAGCAGTTTCTCAGAAAGCTTCTTTCCACTTTTCAACGGAAGATATTTCCTTTTTCACCATAGCCCTCTATGGGCTTCCAAATATCCCTTTGCCAATTCACAAGAACAGCCTTAGCGAAAGGCTTCTTGAAGGGAAAGATGTAACTCTGTGAGATGAATTAACAGAACATAGAACAGTTTCTCAGAAAGCTTCTTTCCAGTTTTGAACGGAAGATATTTCCTTTTTCACCATAGCCCTCTATGGGCTTCCAAATATCCGTTTGCCAATTCCACAAGAACAGCCTTAGCGAAAGGCTTCTTGAAAGGAAAGATGTAACTCTGTGAGATGAATTAACAGAACACAGAGCAGTTTCTCAGAAAGCTTCTTTCCAGTTTTGATCGGAAGGTATTTCCTTTTTCACCATAGCCCTCTATGGGCTTCCAAATATCCCTTTGCCAATTCCACAAGAACAGCCTTAGCGAAAGGCTTCTTGAGGGGAAAGATGTAACTCTGTGAGATGAATTAACAGAACACAGAGCAGTTTCTCAGAAAGCTTCTTTCCAGTTTTGAACGGAAGATATTTCCTTTTTCACCATAGCCCTCTATGGGCTTCCAAATATCCCTTTGCCAATTCCACAAGAACAGCCTTAGCGAAAGGCTTCTTGAAGGGAAAGATGTAACTCTGTGAGATGAATTCACAGAACACAGAGCAGTTTCTCAGAAAGCTTCTTTCCAGTTTTGATCGGAAGATAATTCCTTTTTCACCATAGCCCTCTAAGGGCTTCCAAATATCCCTTTGCCAATTTCACAAGAACAGCCTTCGCGAAAGGCTTCTTGAAGGGAAAGATGTAATTCTGTGAGATGAATTAACAGAACATAGAACAGTTTCTCAGAAAGCTTCTTTCCAGTTTTGAACGGAAGATATTTCCTTTTTCACCATAGCCCTCTATGGGCTTCCAAATATTCCTTTGCCAATTCCACAAGAACAGCCTTAGCGAAAGGCTTCTTGAAGGCAAAGATGTAACTCTGTGAGATGAATTAACAGAACACAGAGCAGTTTCTCAGAAATCTTCTTTCCAGTTTTGAACGGAAGATATTTCCTTTTTCACCTTAGCCCTCTATGGGCTTCCAAATATCCCTCTTCCAATTCCACAAGAACAGCCTTACCGAAAGGCTTCTTGAAAGGAAAGATGTAACTCTGTGAGATGAATTCACAGAACACAGAGCAGTTTCTCAGATAGCTTCTTTCCAGTTTTGAACGGAAGATATTTCCTTCACCGTAGCCCTCTATGGGCTTCCAAATATCCCGTTGCCAATTCCACAAGAACAGCCTTACCGAAAGGCTTCTTGAAGGGAAAGATGTAACTCTGTGAGATGAATTAAGAGAACACAGAGCAGTTTCTCAGAAAGCTTCTTTCCAGTTTTGAACGGAAGATATTTCCTTTTTCACCATAGCCCTCTATGGGCTTCCAAATATCCCTTTGCCAATTCCACAAGAACAGCCTTAGCGAAAGGCTTCATGAAGGGAAAGATGTAACTCTGTGAGATGAATTAACAGAATATAGAACAGTTTCTCAGAAAGCTTCTTTCCAGTTTTGAACGGAAGATATTTCCTTTTTCACCATAGCCCTCTAAGGGCTTCCAAATATCCCTTTGCCAATTCCACAAGAACAGCCTTAGCGAAAGGCTTCTTGAAGGGAAAGATGTAACTCTGTGAGTTGAATTAACAGAACACAGAGCAGTTTCTCAGAAAGCTTCTTTCCAGTTTTGAACGGAAGATATTTCCTTTTTCACCATAGCCCTCTATGGGCTTCCAAATATCCCTTGCCAATTCCACAAGAACAGCCTTAGCGAAAGGCTTCTTGAAGGGAACGATGTAACTCTGTGAGATGAATTAACAGAACACAGAGCAGTTTCTCAGAAAGCTTCTTTCCAGTTTTAAACGGAAGATATTTCCTTTTTCACCATAGCCCTCTATGGGCTTCCAAATATCCCTTTGCCAATTCCAAAAGAACAGCCTTAGCGAAAGGCTTCTTGAAGGGAAAGATGTAACTCTGTGAGATGAATTAACAGAACACAGAGCAGTTTCTCAGAAAGCTTCTTTCCAGTTTTGAACGGAAGATATTTCCTTTTTCACCATAGCCCTCTATGGGCTTCCAAATATCCCTTGGCCAATTCCAAAAGAACAGCCTTAGCGAAAGGCTTCTTGAAGGGAAAGATGTAACTCTGTGAGATGAATTCACAGAACACAGAGCAGTTTCTCAGAAAGCTTCTTTCCAGTTTTGAACGGAAGATATTTCCTTTTTCACCATAGCCCTCTATGGGCTTCGAAATATCCCTTTGCCAATTCCACAAGAACAGCCTTAGCGAAAGGCTTCTTGAAGGGAAAGATGTAACTCTGTGAGATGAATTAACAGAACACAGAGCAGTTTCTCAGAAAGCTTCTTTCCAGTTTTGAACGGAAGATATTTCCTTTTTCACCATAGCCCTCTATGGGCTTCCAAATATCCCTTTGCCAATTCCACAAGAACAGCCTTAGCGAAAGGGTTCTTGAAGGGAAAGATGTAACTCTGTGAGATGAATTAACAGAACACAGAGCAGTTTCTCAGAAAGCTTCCTTCCAGTTTTGAACGGAAGATATTTCCTTTTTCACCATAGCCCTCTATGGGCTTCCAAATATCCCTTTGCCAATTCCACAAGAACAGCCTTAGCGAAAGGCTTCTTGAAGGGAAAGATGTAACTCTGTGAGATGAATTCACAGAACACAGAGCAGTTTCTCAGAAAGCTTCTTTCCAGTTTTGAACGGAAGATATTTCCTTTTTCACCATAGCCCTCTATGGGCTTCCAAATATCCCTTTGCCAATTCCACAATAACAGCCTTATCGAAAGGCTTCTTGAAAGGAAAGATGTAACTCTGTGAGATGAATTAACAGAACACAGAGCAGTTTCTCAGAAAGCTTCTTTCCAGTTTTGAACGGAAGATATTTCCTTTTTCACCATAGCCCTCTATGGGCTTCCAAATATCCCTTTGCCAATTCCAAAAGAACAGCCTTAGCGAAAGGCTTCTTGAAGGGAAAGATGTAACTCTGTGAGATGAATGAACAGAACACAGAGCAGTTTCTCAGAAAGCTTCTTTCCAGTTTTGAACGGAAGATATTTCCTTTTTCACCATAGCCCTCTATGGGCTTCCAAATATCCCTTTGCCAATTCCAAAAGAACAGCCTTAGCGAAAGGCTTCTTGAAGGGAAAGATGTAACTCTGTGAGATGAATTAACAGAACACAGAACAGTTTCTCAGAAGTCTTCTTTCCAGTTTTGAACGGAAGATATATCCTTTTTTACCATAGCCCTCTATGGGCTTCCAAATATCCCTTTGCCAATTCCACAAGAACAGCCTTAGCGAAAGGCTTCTTGAAGGGAAAGATGTAACTCTGTGAGATGAATTAACAGAACACAGAGCAGTTTCCCAGAAAACTTTTTCCAGTTTTGAACGGAAGATATTTCCTTTTTCACCATAGCCCTCTATGGGCTTCCAAATATCCCTTTGCCAATTCCACAAGAACAGCCTTAGCGAAAGGCTTCTTGAAGGGAAAGATGTCACTCTGTGAGATGAATTTACAGAACACAGAGCAGTTTTCAGAAAGCTTCTTTCCAGTTTTGAACGGAAGATATTTCCTTTTTCACCATAGCCCTCTATGGGCTTAAAAATATCCCTTTGCCAATTCCACAAGAACAGCCTTAGCATAAGGCTTCTTGAAGGGAAAGATGTAACTCTGTGAGATGAATTAACAGAACACAGAGCAGTTTCTCAGAAAGATTCTTTCCAGTTTTGAGCGGAAGATATTTCCTTTTTCACCATAGCCCTCTATGGGCTTCCAAATATCCCTTTGCCAATTCCACAAGAACAGCCGTAGCGAAAGGCTTCTTGAAGGGAAAGATGTAACTCTGTGAGATGAATTAACAGAACATAGAACAGTTTCTCAGAAAGCTTCTTTCCAGTTTTGAACGGAAGATATTTCCTTTTTCACCATAGCCCTCTATGGGATTCCAAATATCCCTTTGCCAATTCCACAAGAACAGCCTTAGCGAAAGGCTTCTTGAAGGGAAAGATGTAACTCTGTGAGATGAATTAAGAGAACACAGAACACTTTCTCAGAAAGCTTCTTTCCAGTTTTGAACGGAAGATATTTCCTTTTTCACAATAGCCCTCTATGGGCTTCCAAATATCCCGTTGCCAATTCCACAAGAACAGCCTTAGCGAAAGGCTTCTTGAAGGGAAAGATGTAACTCTGTGAGATGAATTAACAGAACACAGAGCAGTTTCCCAGAAAGCTTCTTTCCAGTTTTGAACGGAAGATATTTTCTTTTTCACCATAGCCCTCTATGGGCTTCCAAATATCCCTTTGCCAATTCCACAAGAACAGCCTTAGCGAAAGGCTTCTTGAAGGGAAAGATGTAACTCTGTGAGATGAATTAACAGAACATAGAACAGTTTCTCAGAAAGGTTCTTTCCAGTTTTGAACGGAAGATATTTCCTTTTTCACCATAGCCCTCTATGGGCTTCCAAATATACCTTTGCCAATTCCACAAGAACAGCCTTAGCGAAAGGCTTCTTGAAGGGAAAGATGTAACTCTGTGAGATGAATTAACAGAACACAAAGCAGTTTCTCAGAAAGCTTCTTTCCAGTTTTGAACGGAAGATATTTCCTTTTTCACCATAGCCCTCTATGGGCTTCCAAATATCCCTTGGCCAATTCCAAAAGAACAGCCTTAGCGAAAGGCTTCTTGAAAGGAAAGATGTAACTCTGTGAGATGAATTAACAGAACACAGAGCAGTTTCTCAGAAAGCTTCTTTCCAGTTTTGAACGGAAGATATTTCCTTCTTCACCATAGCCCTCTATGGGCTTCCAAATATCCCGTTGCCAATTCCACAAGAACAGCCTTAGCGAAAGGCTTCTTGAAGGGAAAGATGTAACTCTGTGAGATGAATTAACAGAACACAGAGCAGTTTCTCAGAAAGCTTCTTTCCACTTGTCAACGGAAGATATTTCCTTTTTCACCATAGCCCTCTATGGGCTTCCAAATAACCCTTTGCCAATTCACAAGAACAGCCTTAGCGAAAGGCTTCTTGAAGGGAAAGATGTAACTCTGTGAGATGAATTAACAGAACATAGAACAGTTTCTCAGAAAGCTTCTTTCCAGTTTTGAACGGAAGATATTTCCTTTTTCACCATAGCCCTCTATGGGCTTCCAAATATCCCTTTGCCAATTCCACAAGAACAGCCTTAGCGAAAGGCTTCTTGAAGGGAAAGATGTAACTCTGTGAGATGAATTAACAGAACACAAAGCAGTTTCTCAGAAAGCTTCTTTCCAGTTTTGAACGGAAGATATTTCCTTTTTCACCATAGCCCTCTATGGGCTTCCAAATATCCCTTTGCCAATTCCACAAGAACAGCCTTAGCGAAAGGCTTCTTGAAAGGAAAGATGTAACTCTGTGAGATGAATTAACAGAACATAGAACAGTTTCTCAGAAAGCTTCCTTCCAGTTTTGAACGGAAGATATTTCCTTTTTCACCGTAGCCCTCTATGGGCTTCCAAATATCCCTTTGCCAATTCCACAAGAACAGCCTTAGCGAAAGGCTTCTTGAAGGGAAAGATGTAACTCTGTGAGATGAATTAACAGAACACAAAGCAGTTTCTCAGAAAGCTTCTTTCCAGTTTTGAACGGAAGATATTTCCTTTTTCACCATAGCCCTCTATGGGCTTCCAAATATCCCTTTGCCAATTCCACAAGAACAGCCTTAGCGAAAGGCTTCTTGAAAGGAAAGATGTAACTCTGTGAGATGAATTAACAGAACACAGAGCAGTTTCTCAGAAAGCTTCTTTCCAATTTTGATCGGAAGGTATTTCCTTTTTCACCATAGCCCTCTATGGGCTTCCAAATATCCCTTTGCCAATTCCACAAGAACAGCCTTAGCGAAAGGCTTCTTGAGGGGAAAGATGTAACTCTGTGAGATGAATTAACAGAACACAGAGCAGTTTCTCAGAAAGCTTCTTTCCAGTTTTGAACGGAAGATATTTCCTATTTCACCATAGCCCTCTATGGGCTTCCAAATATCCCTTTGCCAATTCCACAAGAACAGCCTTAGCGAAAGGCTTCTTGAAGGGAAAGATGTAACTCTGTGAGATGAATTCACAGAACACAGAGCAGTTTCTCAGAAAGCTTCTTTCCAGTTATGATCGGAAGATAATTCCTTTTTCACCATAGCCCTCTAAGGGCTTCCAAATATCCCTTTGCCAATTTCATAAGAACAGCCTTCGCGAAAGGCTTCTTGAAGGGAAAGATGTAATTCTGTGAGGTGAATTAACAGAACATAGAACAGTTTCTCAGAAAGCTTCTTTCCAGTTTTGAACGGAAGATATTTCCTTTTTCACCATAGCCCTCTATGGGCTTCCAAATATCCCTTTGCCAATTCCACAAGAACAGCCTTAGCGAAAGGCTTCTTGAAGGGAAAGATGTAACTCTGTGAGATGAATTAACAGAACACAGAGCAGTTTCTCAGAAATCTTCTTTCCAGTTTTGAACGGAAGATATTTCCTTTTTCACCTTAGCCCTCTATGGGCTTCCAAATATCCCTCTTCCAATTCCACAAGAACAGCCTTACCGAAAGGCTTCTTGAAGGGAAAGATGTAACTCTGTGAGATGAAATAACAGAACACAGAGCAGTTTCTCAGATAGCTTCTTTCCAGTTTTGAACGGAAGATATTTCCTTCTTCACCATAGCCCTCTATGGGCTTCCAAATATCCCGTTGCCAATTCCACAAGAACAGCCTTAGCGAAAGGCTTCTTGAAGGGAAAGATGTAACTCTGTGAGATGAATGAACAGAACACAGAGCAGTTTCTCAGAAAGCTTCTTTCCAGTTTTGAACGGAAGATATTTCCTTTTTCACCATAGCCCTCTATGGGCTTCCAAATATCCCTTTGCCAATTCCACAAGAACAGCCTTAGCGAAAGGCTTCTTGAAGGGAAAGATGTAACTCTGTGAGATGAATTAACAGAACACAGAGCAGTTTCTCAGAAAGCTTCTTTCCAGTTTTGAACGGAAGATATTTCCTTTTTCACCATAGCCCTCTATGGGCTTCCAAATATCCCTTTGCCAATTCCACAAGAACAGCCTTAGCGAAAGGCTTCTTGAAGGGAAAGATGTAACTCTGTGAGATGAATTCACAGAACACAGAGCAGTTTCTCAGAAAGCTTCTTTCCAGTTTTGATCGGAAGATAATTCCTTTTTCACCATAGCCCTCTAAGGGCTTCCAAATATCCCTTTGCCAATTTCACAAGAACAGCCTTCGCGAAAGGCTTCTTGAAGGGAAAGATGTAATTCTGTGAGATGAATTAACAGAACATAGAACAGTTTCTCAGAAAGCTTCTTTCCAGTTTTGAACGGAAGATATTTCCTTTTTCACCATAGCCCTCTATGGGCTTCCAAATATCCCTTTGCCAATTCCACAAGAACAGCCTTAGCGAAAGGCTTCTTGAAGGGAAAGATGTAACTCTGTGAGATGAATTAACAGAACACAGAGCAGTTTCTCAGAAATCTTCTTTCCAGTTTTGAACGGAAGATATTTCCTTTTTCACCTTAGCCCTCTATGGGCTTCCAAATATCCCTCTTCCAATTCCACAAGAACAGCCTTACCGAAAGGCTTCTTGAAGGGAAACATGTAACTCTGTGAGATGAATTAACAGAACACAGAGCAGTTTCTCAGATAGCTTCTTTCCAGTTTTGAACGGAAGATATTTCCTTCTTCACCATAGCCCTCTATGGGCTTCCAAATATCCCGTTGCCAATTCCACAAGAACAGCCTTAGCGAAAGGCTTCTTGAAGGGAAAGATGTAACTCTGTGAGATGAATTAAGAGAACACAGAGCAGTTTCTCAGAAAGCTTCTTTCCAGTTTTCAACGGAAGATATTTCCTTTTTCACCATAGCCCTCTATGGGCTTCCAAATATCCCTTTGCCAATTCCACAAGAACAGCCTTAGCGAACGGCTTCATGAAGGGAAAGATGTAACACTGTGAGATGAATTAACAGAACATAGAACAGTTTCTCAGAAAGCTTCTTTCCAGTTTTGAACGGAAGATATTTCCTTTTTCACCATAGCCCTCTATGGGCTTCCAAATATCCCTTTGCCAATTCCACAAGAACAGCCTTAGCCAAAGGCTTCTTGAAGGGAAAGATGTAACTCTGTGAGTTGAATTAACAGAACACAGAGCAGTTTCTCAGAAAGCTTCTTTCCAGTTTTGAACGGAAGATATTTCCTTTTTCACCATAGCCCTCTATGGGCTTCCAAATATCCCTTGCCAATTCCACAAGAACAGCCTTAGCGAAAGGCTTCTTGAAGGGAACGATGTAACTCTGTGAGATGAATGAACAGAACACACAGCAGTTTCTCAGAAAGCTTCTTTCCAGTTTTGAACGGAAGATATTTCCTTTTTCACCATAGCCCTCTATGGGCTTCCAAATATCCCTTTGCCAATTCCACAAGAACAGCCTTAGCGAAAGGCTTCTTGAAGGGAAAGATGTAACTCTGTGAGATGAATTAACAGAACACAGAGCAGTTTCTCAGAAAGCTTCTTTCCAGTTTTGAACGGAAGATATTTCCTTTTTCACCATAGCCCTCTATGGGCTTCCAAATATCCCTTTGCCAATTCCAAAAGAACAGCCTTAGCGAAAGGCTTCTTGAAGGGAAAGATGTAACTCTGTGAGATGAATTCACAGAACACAGAGCAGTTTCTCAGAAAGCTTCTTTCCAGTTTTGAACGGAAGATATTTCCTTTTTCACCATAGCCCTCTATGGGCTTCCAAATATCCCTTTGCCAATTCCACAAGAACAGCCTTAGCGAAAGGCTTCTTGATGGGAAAGATGTAACTCTGTGAGATGAATTAACAGAACACAGAGCAGTTTCTCAGAAAGCTTCTTTCCAGTTTTGAACGGAAGATATTTCCTTTTTCACCATAGCCCTCTATGGGCTTCCAAATATCCCTTTGCCAATTCCACAAGAACAGCCTTAGCGAAAGGCTTCTTGAAAGGAAAGATGTAACTCTGTGAGATGAATTAACAGAACACAGAGCAGTTTCTCAGAAAGCTTCTTTCCAGTTTTGATCGGAAGGTATTTCCTTTTTCACCATAGCCCTCTATGGGCTTCCAAATATCCCTTTGCCAATTCCACAAGAACAGCCTTAGCGAAAGGCTTCTTGAGGGGAAAGATGTACCTCTGTGAGATGAATTAACAGAACACAGAGCAGTTTCTCAGAAAGCTTCTTTCCAGTTTTGAACGGAAGATATTTCCTTTTTCACCATAGCCCTCTATGGGCTTCCAAATATCCCTTTGCCAATTCCACAAGAACAGCCTTAGCGAAAGGCTTCTTGAAGGGAAAGATGTAACTCTGTGAGATGAATTCACAGAACACAGAGCAGTTTCTCAGAAAGCTTCTTTCCAGTTTTGATCGGAAGATAATTCCTTTTTCACCATAGCCCTCTAAGGGCTTCCAAATATCCCTTTGCCAATTTCACAAGAACAGCCTTCGCGAAAGGCTTCCTGAAGGGAAAGATGTAATTCTGTGAGATGAATTAACAGAACATAGAACAGTTTCTCAGAAAGCTTCTTTCCAGTTTTGAACGGAAGATACTTCCTTTTTCACCATAGCCCTCTATGGGCTTCCAAATATCCCTTTGCCAATTCCACAAGAACAGCAATAGCGAAAGGCTTCTTGAAGGGAAAGATGTAACTATGTGAGATGAATTAACAGAACACAGAGCAGTTTCTCAGAAATCTTCTTTCCAGTTTTGAACGGAAGATATTTGCTTTTTCACCTTAGCCCTCTATGGGCTTCCAAATATCCCTTTGCCAATTCCACAAGAACAGCCTTAGCGAAAGGCTTCTTGAAGGGAAAGATGTAACTCTGTGAGTTGAATTAACAGAACACAGAGCAGTTTCTCAGAAAGCTTCTTTCCAGTTTTGAACGGAAGATATTTCCTTTTTCACCATAGCCCTCTATGGGCTTCCAAATATCCCTTGCCAATTCCACAAGAACAGCCTTAGCGAAAGGCTTCTTGAAGGGAACGATGTAACTCTGTGAGATGAATTAACAGAACACAGAGCAGTTTCTCAGAAAGCTTCTTTCCAGTTTTGAACCGAAGATATTTCCTTTTTCACCATAGCCCTCTATGGGCTTCCAAATATCCCTTTGCCAATTCCACAAGAACAGCCTTAGCGAAAGGCTTCTTGAAGGGAAAGATGGAACTCTGTGAGATGAATTAACAGAACACAGAGCAGTTTCTCAGAAAGCTTCTTTCCAGTTTGGAACGGAAGATATTTCCTTTTTCACCATAGCCCTCTATGGGCTTCCAAATATACCTTTGCCAATTCCACAAGAACAGCCTTAGCGAAAGGCTTCTTGAAGGGAAAGATGTAACTCTGTGAGATGAATTAACAGAACACAAAGCAGTTTCTCAGAAAGCTTCTTTCCAGTTTTGAACGGAAGATATTTCCTTTTTCACCATAGCCCTCTATGGGCTTCCAAATATCCCTTTGCCAATTCCACAAGAACAGCCTTAGCGAAAGGCTTCTTGAAAGGAAAGATGTAACTCTGTGAGATGAATTAACAGAACACAGAGCAGTTTCTCAGAAAGCTTCTTTCCAGTTTTGATCGGAAGGTATTTCCTTTTTCACCATAGCCCTCTATGGGCTTCCAAATATCCCTTTGCCAATTCCACAAGAACAGCCTTAGCGAAAGTCTTCTTGTGGGGAAAGATGTAACTCTGTGAGATGAATTAACAGAACACAGAGCAGTTTCTCAGAAAGCTTCTTTCCAGTTTTGAACGGAAGATATTTCCTTTTTCACCATAGCCCTCTATGGGCTTCCAAATATCCCTTTGCCAATTCCACAAGAACAGCCTTAGCGAAAGGCTTCTTGAAGGGAAAGATGTAACTCTGTGAGATGAATTCACAGAACACAGAGCAGTTTCTCAGAAAGCTTCTTTCCAGTTTTGAACGGACGATAATTCCTTTTTCACCATAGCCCTCTAAGGGCTTCCAATTATCCCTTTGCCAATTTCACAAGAACAGCCTTCGCGAAAGGCTTCTTGAAGGGAAAGATGTAATTCAGTGAGATGAATTAACAGAACATAGAACAGTTTCTCAGAAAGCTTCTTTCCAGTTTTGAACGGAAGATATTTCCTTTTTCACCATAGCCCTCTATGGGCTTCCAAATATCCCTTTGCCAATTCCACAAGAACAGCCTTAGCGAAAGGCTTCTTGAAGGGAAAGATGTAACTCTGTGAGATGAATTAACAGAACACAGAGCAGTTTCTCAGAAATCTTCCTTCCAGTTTTGAACGGAAGATATTTCCTTTTTCACCTTAGCCCTCTATGGGCTTCCAAATATCCCTCTTCCAATTCCACAAGAACAGCCTTACCGAAAGGCTTCTTGAAGGGAAAGATGTAACTCTGTGAGATGAATTAACAGAACACAGAGCAGTTTCTCAGATAGCTTCTTTCCAGTTTTGAACGGAAGATATTTCCTTCTTCACCATAGCCCTCTATGGGCTTCCAAATATCCCGTTGCCAATTCCACAAGAACAGCCTTAGCGAAAGGCTTCTTGAAGGGAAAGATGTAACTCTGTGAGATGAATTAAGAGAACACAGAGCAGTTTCTCAGAAAGCTTCTTTCCAGTTTTCAACGGAAGATATTTCCTTTTTCACCATAGCCCTCTATGGGCTTCCAAATATCCCTTTGCCAATTCCACAAGAACAGCCTTAGCGAAAGGCTTCTTGAAGGGAAAGATGTAACTCTGTGAGATGAATTAACAGAACATAGAACAGTTTCTCAGAAAGCTTCTTTCCAGTTTTGAACGGAAGATATTTCCTTTTTCACCATAGCCCTCTATGGGCTTCCAAATATCCCTTTGCCAATTCCACAAGAACAGACTTAGCGAAAGGCTTCTTGAAGGGAAAGATGTAACTCTGTGAGTTGAATTAACAGAACACAGAGCAGTTTCTCAGAAAGCTTCTTTCCAGTTTTGAACGGAAGATATTTCCTTTTTCACCATAGCCCTCTATGGGCTTCCAAATATCCCTTGCCAATTCCACAAGAACAGCCTTAGCGAAAGGCTTCCTGAAGGGAACGATGTAACTCTGTGAGATGAATTAACAGAACACAGAGCAGTTTCTCAGAAAGCTTCTTTCCAGTTTTGAACCGAAGATATTTCCTTTTTCACCATAGCCCTCTATGGGCTTCCAAATATCCCTTTGCCAATTCCACAAGAACAGCCTTAGCGAAAGGCTTCTTGAAGGGAAAGATGTAACTCTGTGAGATGAATTAACAGAACACAGAGCAGTTTCTCAGAAAGCTTCTTTCCAGTTTTGAACGGTAGATATTTCCTTTTTCACCATAGCCCTCTATGGGCTTCCAAATATCCCTTTGCCAATTCCAAAAGAACAGCCTTAGCGAAAGGCTTCTTGAAGGGAAAGATGTAACTCTGTGAGATGAATTCACAGAACACAGAGCAGTTTCTCAGAAAGCTTCTTTCCAGTTTTGAACGGAAGATATTTCCTTTTTCACCATACCCCTCTATGGGCTTCCAAATATCCCTTTGCCAATTCCACAGGAACAGCCTTAGCGAAAGGCTTCTTGAAGGGAAAGATGTCACTCTGTGAGATGAATTAACAGAACACAGAGCAGTTTCTCAGAAAGCTTCTTTCCAGTTTTGAACGGAAGATATTTCCTTTTTCACCATAGCCCTCTATGGGCTTCCAAATATCCCTTTGCCAATTCCACAAGAACAGCCTTAGCGAAAGGCTTCTTGAAGGGAAAGATGTAACTCTGTGAGATGAATTCACAGAACACAGAGCAGTTTCTCAGAAAGCTTCTTTCCAGTTTTGAACGGAAGATAATTCCTTTTTCACCATAGCCCTCTAAGGGCTTCCAAATATCCCTTTGCCAATTTCACAAGAACAGCCTTCGCGAAAGGCTTCTTGAAGGGAAAGATGTAATTCTGTGAGATGAATTAACAGAACATAGAACAGTTTCTCAGAAAGCTTCTTTCCAGTTTTCAACGGAAGATATTTCCTTTTTCACCATAGCCCTCTATGGGCTTCCAAATATCCCTTTGCCAATTCCACAAGAACAGCCTTAGCGAAAGGCTTCTTGAAGGGAAAGATGTAACTCTGTGAGATGAATTAACAGAACATAGAACAGTTTCTCAGAAAGCTTCTTTCCAGTTTTGAACGGAAGACATTTCCTTTTTCACCATAGCCCTCTATGGGCTTCCAAATATCCCTTTGCCAATTCCACAAGAACAGCCTTAGCGAAAGGCTTCTTGAAGGGAAAGATGTAACTCTGTGAGTTGAATTAACAGAACACAGAGCAGTTTCTCAGAAAGCTTCCTTCCAGTTTTGAACGGAAGATATTTCCTTTTTCACCATAGCCCTCTATGGGCTTCCAAATATCCCTTTGCCAATTCCACAAGAACAGCCTTAGCGAAAGTCTTCTTGAAGGGAAAGATGTAACTCTGTGAGATGAATTAACAGAAGACAGAGCAGTTTCTCAGAAAGCTTCTTTCCAGTTTTGAACCGAAGATATTTCCTTTTTCACCATAGCCCTCTATGGGCTTCCAAATATCCCTTTGCCAATTCCACAAGAACAGCCTTAGCGAAAGGCTTCTTGAAGGGAAAGATGTAACTCTGTGAGATGAATTAACAGAACACAGAGCAGTTTCTCAGAAAGCTTCTTTCCAGTTTTGAACGGAAGATATTTCCTTTTTCACCATAGCCCTCTATGGGCTTCCAAATATCCCTTTGCCAATTCCACAAGAACAGCCTTAGCGAAAGGCTTCTTGAAGGGAAAGATGTAACTATGTGAGATGAATTCACAGAACACAGAGCAGTTTCTCAGAAAGCTTCTTTCCAGTTTTGAACGGAAGATATTTCCTTTTTCACCATAGCCCTCTATGGGCTTCCAAATATCCCTTTGCCAATTCCACAAGAACAGCCTTAGCGAAAGGCTTCTTGAAGGGAAAGATGTAACTCTGTGAGATGAATTAACAGAACACAGAGCAGTTTCTCAGAAAGCTTCTTTCCAGTTTTGAACGGAAGATATTTCCTTTTTCACCATAGCCCTCTATGGGCTTCCAAATATCCCTTTGCCAATTCCACAAGAACAGCCTTAGCGAAAGGGTTCTTGAAGGGAAAGATGTAACTCTGTGAGATGAATTAACAGAACACAGAGCAGTTTCTCAGAAAGCTTCTTTCCAGTTTTGAACGGAAGATATTTCCTTTTTCACCATATCCCTCTAGAGGCTTCCAAATATCCCTTTGCCAATTCCACAATAACAGCCTTATCGAAAGGCTTCTTGAAAGGAAAGATGTAACTCTGTGAGATGAATTAACAGAACACAGAGCAGTTTCTCAGAAAGCTTCTTTCCAGTTTTGAACGGAAGATATTTCCTTTTTCACCATAGCCCTCTATGGGCTTCCAAATATCCCTTTGCCAATTCCACAAGAACAGCCTTAGCGAAAGGCTTCTTGAAGGGAAAGATGTAACTCTGTGAGATGAATTAACAGAACACAGAACAGTTTCTCAGAAGTCTTCTTTCCAATTTTGAACGGAAGATATATCCTTTTTTACCATAGCCCTCTATGCGCTTCCAAATATCCCTTTGCCAATTCCACAAGAACAGCCTTGGCGAAAGGCTTCTTGAAGGGAAAGATGTATCTCTGTGAGATGAATTAACAGAACACAGAGCAGTTTCTCAGAAAACTTCTTTCCAGTTTTGAACGGAAGATATTACCTTTTTCACCTTAGCCCTCTATGGGCTTCCAAATATCCCTTTGCCAATTCCACAAGAACAGCCTTAGCGAAAGGCTTCTTGAAGGGAAAGATGTAACTCTGTGAGATGAATTAACAGAACACAGAGCAGTTTCTCAGAAAGCTTCTTTCCAGTTTTGAACGGAAGATATTTCCTTTTTCACCATAGCCCTCTATGGGCTTCCAAATATCCCTTTGCCAATTCCACAAGAACAGCCGTAGCGAAAGGCTTCTTGAAGGGAAAGATGTAACTCTGTGAGATGAATTAACAGAACACAGAGCAGTTTCTCAGAAAGCTTCCTTCCAGTTTTGAACGGAAGATATTTCCTTTTTCACCATAGCCCTCTATGGGCTTCCAAATATCCCTTTGCCAATTCCACAAGAACAGCCTTAGCGAAAGGCTTCTTGAAGGGAAAGATGTAACTCTGTGAGATGAATTCACAGAACACAGAGCAGTTTCTCAGAAAGCTTCTTTCCAGTTTTGATCGGAAGATAATTCCTTTTTCACCATAGCCCTCTAAGGGCTTCCAAATATCCCTTTGCCAATTTCACAAGAACAGCCTTCGCGAAAGGCTTCTTGAAGGGAAAGATGTAATTCTGTGAGATGAATTAACAGAACATAGAACAGTTTCTCAGAAAGCTTCTTTCCAGTTTTGAACGGAAGATATTTCCTTTTTCACCATAGCCCTCTATGGGCTTCC
Source organism: Chlorocebus sabaeus (assembly GCF_047675955.1). NCBI lineage: Eukaryota > Metazoa > Chordata > Mammalia > Primates > Cercopithecidae > Chlorocebus > Chlorocebus sabaeus. The sequence goes on along the minus strand of NW_027327796.1, from coordinate 133,345 downwards.
AAATATCCCTTTGCCAATTCCACAAGAACAGCCTTAGCGAAAGGCTTCTTGAAGGGAAAGATGTAACTCTGTGAGATGAATTAACAGAACACAGAGCAGTTTCTCAGAAATCTTCTTTCCAGTTTTGAACGGAAGATATTTCCTTTTTCACCTTAGCCCTCTATGGGCTTCCAAATATCCCTCTTCCAATTCCACAAGAACAGCCTTAGCGAAAGGCTTCTTGAAGGGAACGATGTAACTCTGTGAGATGAATGAACAGAACACACAGCAGTTTCTCAGAAAGCTTCTTTCCAGTTTTGAACGGAAGATATTTCCTTTTTCACCATAGCCCTCTATGGGCTTCCAAATATCCCTTTGCCAATTCCACAAGAACAGCCTTAGCGAAAGGCTTCTTGAAGGGAAAGATGTAACTCTGTGAGATGAATTAACAGAACACAGAGCAGTTTCTCAGAAAGCTTCTTTCCAGTTTTGAACGGAAGATATTTCCTTTTTCACCATAGCCCTCTATGGGCTTCCAAATATCCCTTTGCCAATTCCAAAAGAACAGCCTTAGCGAAAGGCTTCTTGAAGGGAAAGATGTAACTCTGTGAGATGAATTCACAGAACACAGAGCAGTTTCTCAGAAAGCTTCTTTCCAGTTTTGAACGGAAGATATTTCCTTTTTCACCATAGCCCTCTATGGGCTTCCAAATATCCCTTTGCCAATTCCACAAGAACAGCCTTAGCGAAAGGCTTCTTGATGGGAAAGATGTAACTCTGTGAGATGAATTAACAGAACACAGAGCAGTTTCTCAGAAAGCTTCTTTCCAGTTTTGAACGGAAGATATTTCCTTTTTCACCATAGCCCTCTATGGGCTTCCAAATATCCCTTTGCCAATTCCACAAGAACAGCCTTAGCGAAAGGCTTCTTGAAAGGAAAGATGTAACTCTGTGAGATGAATTAACAGAACACAGAGCAGTTTCTCAGAAAGCTTCTTTCCAGTTTTGATCGGAAGGTATTTCCTTTTTCACCATAGCCCTCTATGGGCTTCCAAATATCCCTTTGCCAATTCCACAAGAACAGCCTTAGCGAAAGGCTTCTTGAGGGGAAAGATGTACCTCTGTGAGATGAATTAACAGAACACAGAGCAGTTTCTCAGAAAGCTTCTTTCCAGTTTTGAACGGAAGATATTTCCTTTTTCACCATAGCCCTCTATGGGCTTCCAAATATCCCTTTGCCAATTCCACAAGAACAGCCTTAGCGAAAGGCTTCTTGAAGGGAAAGATGTAACTCTGTGAGATGAATTCACAGAACACAGAGCAGTTTCTCAGAAAGCTTCTTTCCAGTTTTGATCGGAAGATAATTCCTTTTTCACCATAGCCCTCTAAGGGCTTCCAAATATCCCTTTGCCAATTTCACAAGAACAGCCTTCGCGAAAGGCTTCCTGAAGGGAAAGATGTAATTCTGTGAGATGAATTAACAGAACATAGAACAGTTTCTCAGAAAGCTTCTTTCCAGTTTTGAACGGAAGATACTTCCTTTTTCACCATAGCCCTCTATGGGCTTCCAAATATCCCTTTGCCAATTCCACAAGAACAGCAATAGCGAAAGGCTTCTTGAAGGGAAAGATGTAACTATGTGAGATGAATTAACAGAACACAGAGCAGTTTCTCAGAAATCTTCTTTCCAGTTTTGAACGGAAGATATTTGCTTTTTCACCTTAGCCCTCTATGGGCTTCCAAATATCCCTTTGCCAATTCCACAAGAACAGCCTTAGCGAAAGGCTTCTTGAAGGGAAAGATGTAACTCTGTGAGTTGAATTAACAGAACACAGAGCAGTTTCTCAGAAAGCTTCTTTCCAGTTTTGAACGGAAGATATTTCCTTTTTCACCATAGCCCTCTATGGGCTTCCAAATATCCCTTGCCAATTCCACAAGAACAGCCTTAGCGAAAGGCTTCTTGAAGGGAACGATGTAACTCTGTGAGATGAATTAACAGAACACAGAGCAGTTTCTCAGAAAGCTTCTTTCCAGTTTTGAACCGAAGATATTTCCTTTTTCACCATAGCCCTCTATGGGCTTCCAAATATCCCTTTGCCAATTCCACAAGAACAGCCTTAGCGAAAGGCTTCTTGAAGGGAAAGATGGAACTCTGTGAGATGAATTAACAGAACACAGAGCAGTTTCTCAGAAAGCTTCTTTCCAGTTTGGAACGGAAGATATTTCCTTTTTCACCATAGCCCTCTATGGGCTTCCAAATATACCTTTGCCAATTCCACAAGAACAGCCTTAGCGAAAGGCTTCTTGAAGGGAAAGATGTAACTCTGTGAGATGAATTAACAGAACACAAAGCAGTTTCTCAGAAAGCTTCTTTCCAGTTTTGAACGGAAGATATTTCCTTTTTCACCATAGCCCTCTATGGGCTTCCAAATATCCCTTTGCCAATTCCACAAGAACAGCCTTAGCGAAAGGCTTCTTGAAAGGAAAGATGTAACTCTGTGAGATGAATTAACAGAACACAGAGCAGTTTCTCAGAAAGCTTCTTTCCAGTTTTGATCGGAAGGTATTTCCTTTTTCACCATAGCCCTCTATGGGCTTCCAAATATCCCTTTGCCAATTCCACAAGAACAGCCTTAGCGAAAGTCTTCTTGTGGGGAAAGATGTAACTCTGTGAGATGAATTAACAGAACACAGAGCAGTTTCTCAGAAAGCTTCTTTCCAGTTTTGAACGGAAGATATTTCCTTTTTCACCATAGCCCTCTATGGGCTTCCAAATATCCCTTTGCCAATTCCACAAGAACAGCCTTAGCGAAAGGCTTCTTGAAGGGAAAGATGTAACTCTGTGAGATGAATTCACAGAACACAGAGCAGTTTCTCAGAAAGCTTCTTTCCAGTTTTGAACGGACGATAATTCCTTTTTCACCATAGCCCTCTAAGGGCTTCCAATTATCCCTTTGCCAATTTCACAAGAACAGCCTTCGCGAAAGGCTTCTTGAAGGGAAAGATGTAATTCAGTGAGATGAATTAACAGAACATAGAACAGTTTCTCAGAAAGCTTCTTTCCAGTTTTGAACGGAAGATATTTCCTTTTTCACCATAGCCCTCTATGGGCTTCCAAATATCCCTTTGCCAATTCCACAAGAACAGCCTTAGCGAAAGGCTTCTTGAAGGGAAAGATGTAACTCTGTGAGATGAATTAACAGAACACAGAGCAGTTTCTCAGAAATCTTCCTTCCAGTTTTGAACGGAAGATATTTCCTTTTTCACCTTAGCCCTCTATGGGCTTCCAAATATCCCTCTTCCAATTCCACAAGAACAGCCTTACCGAAAGGCTTCTTGAAGGGAAAGATGTAACTCTGTGAGATGAATTAACAGAACACAGAGCAGTTTCTCAGATAGCTTCTTTCCAGTTTTGAACGGAAGATATTTCCTTCTTCACCATAGCCCTCTATGGGCTTCCAAATATCCCGTTGCCAATTCCACAAGAACAGCCTTAGCGAAAGGCTTCTTGAAGGGAAAGATGTAACTCTGTGAGATGAATTAAGAGAACACAGAGCAGTTTCTCAGAAAGCTTCTTTCCAGTTTTCAACGGAAGATATTTCCTTTTTCACCATAGCCCTCTATGGGCTTCCAAATATCCCTTTGCCAATTCCACAAGAACAGCCTTAGCGAAAGGCTTCTTGAAGGGAAAGATGTAACTCTGTGAGATGAATTAACAGAACATAGAACAGTTTCTCAGAAAGCTTCTTTCCAGTTTTGAACGGAAGATATTTCCTTTTTCACCATAGCCCTCTATGGGCTTCCAAATATCCCTTTGCCAATTCCACAAGAACAGACTTAGCGAAAGGCTTCTTGAAGGGAAAGATGTAACTCTGTGAGTTGAATTAACAGAACACAGAGCAGTTTCTCAGAAAGCTTCTTTCCAGTTTTGAACGGAAGATATTTCCTTTTTCACCATAGCCCTCTATGGGCTTCCAAATATCCCTTGCCAATTCCACAAGAACAGCCTTAGCGAAAGGCTTCCTGAAGGGAACGATGTAACTCTGTGAGATGAATTAACAGAACACAGAGCAGTTTCTCAGAAAGCTTCTTTCCAGTTTTGAACCGAAGATATTTCCTTTTTCACCATAGCCCTCTATGGGCTTCCAAATATCCCTTTGCCAATTCCACAAGAACAGCCTTAGCGAAAGGCTTCTTGAAGGGAAAGATGTAACTCTGTGAGATGAATTAACAGAACACAGAGCAGTTTCTCAGAAAGCTTCTTTCCAGTTTTGAACGGTAGATATTTCCTTTTTCACCATAGCCCTCTATGGGCTTCCAAATATCCCTTTGCCAATTCCAAAAGAACAGCCTTAGCGAAAGGCTTCTTGAAGGGAAAGATGTAACTCTGTGAGATGAATTCACAGAACACAGAGCAGTTTCTCAGAAAGCTTCTTTCCAGTTTTGAACGGAAGATATTTCCTTTTTCACCATACCCCTCTATGGGCTTCCAAATATCCCTTTGCCAATTCCACAGGAACAGCCTTAGCGAAAGGCTTCTTGAAGGGAAAGATGTCACTCTGTGAGATGAATTAACAGAACACAGAGCAGTTTCTCAGAAAGCTTCTTTCCAGTTTTGAACGGAAGATATTTCCTTTTTCACCATAGCCCTCTATGGGCTTCCAAATATCCCTTTGCCAATTCCACAAGAACAGCCTTAGCGAAAGGCTTCTTGAAGGGAAAGATGTAACTCTGTGAGATGAATTCACAGAACACAGAGCAGTTTCTCAGAAAGCTTCTTTCCAGTTTTGAACGGAAGATAATTCCTTTTTCACCATAGCCCTCTAAGGGCTTCCAAATATCCCTTTGCCAATTTCACAAGAACAGCCTTCGCGAAAGGCTTCTTGAAGGGAAAGATGTAATTCTGTGAGATGAATTAACAGAACATAGAACAGTTTCTCAGAAAGCTTCTTTCCAGTTTTCAACGGAAGATATTTCCTTTTTCACCATAGCCCTCTATGGGCTTCCAAATATCCCTTTGCCAATTCCACAAGAACAGCCTTAGCGAAAGGCTTCTTGAAGGGAAAGATGTAACTCTGTGAGATGAATTAACAGAACATAGAACAGTTTCTCAGAAAGCTTCTTTCCAGTTTTGAACGGAAGACATTTCCTTTTTCACCATAGCCCTCTATGGGCTTCCAAATATCCCTTTGCCAATTCCACAAGAACAGCCTTAGCGAAAGGCTTCTTGAAGGGAAAGATGTAACTCTGTGAGTTGAATTAACAGAACACAGAGCAGTTTCTCAGAAAGCTTCCTTCCAGTTTTGAACGGAAGATATTTCCTTTTTCACCATAGCCCTCTATGGGCTTCCAAATATCCCTTTGCCAATTCCACAAGAACAGCCTTAGCGAAAGTCTTCTTGAAGGGAAAGATGTAACTCTGTGAGATGAATTAACAGAAGACAGAGCAGTTTCTCAGAAAGCTTCTTTCCAGTTTTGAACCGAAGATATTTCCTTTTTCACCATAGCCCTCTATGGGCTTCCAAATATCCCTTTGCCAATTCCACAAGAACAGCCTTAGCGAAAGGCTTCTTGAAGGGAAAGATGTAACTCTGTGAGATGAATTAACAGAACACAGAGCAGTTTCTCAGAAAGCTTCTTTCCAGTTTTGAACGGAAGATATTTCCTTTTTCACCATAGCCCTCTATGGGCTTCCAAATATCCCTTTGCCAATTCCACAAGAACAGCCTTAGCGAAAGGCTTCTTGAAGGGAAAGATGTAACTATGTGAGATGAATTCACAGAACACAGAGCAGTTTCTCAGAAAGCTTCTTTCCAGTTTTGAACGGAAGATATTTCCTTTTTCACCATAGCCCTCTATGGGCTTCCAAATATCCCTTTGCCAATTCCACAAGAACAGCCTTAGCGAAAGGCTTCTTGAAGGGAAAGATGTAACTCTGTGAGATGAATTAACAGAACACAGAGCAGTTTCTCAGAAAGCTTCTTTCCAGTTTTGAACGGAAGATATTTCCTTTTTCACCATAGCCCTCTATGGGCTTCCAAATATCCCTTTGCCAATTCCACAAGAACAGCCTTAGCGAAAGGGTTCTTGAAGGGAAAGATGTAACTCTGTGAGATGAATTAACAGAACACAGAGCAGTTTCTCAGAAAGCTTCTTTCCAGTTTTGAACGGAAGATATTTCCTTTTTCACCATATCCCTCTAGAGGCTTCCAAATATCCCTTTGCCAATTCCACAATAACAGCCTTATCGAAAGGCTTCTTGAAAGGAAAGATGTAACTCTGTGAGATGAATTAACAGAACACAGAGCAGTTTCTCAGAAAGCTTCTTTCCAGTTTTGAACGGAAGATATTTCCTTTTTCACCATAGCCCTCTATGGGCTTCCAAATATCCCTTTGCCAATTCCACAAGAACAGCCTTAGCGAAAGGCTTCTTGAAGGGAAAGATGTAACTCTGTGAGATGAATTAACAGAACACAGAACAGTTTCTCAGAAGTCTTCTTTCCAATTTTGAACGGAAGATATATCCTTTTTTACCATAGCCCTCTATGCGCTTCCAAATATCCCTTTGCCAATTCCACAAGAACAGCCTTGGCGAAAGGCTTCTTGAAGGGAAAGATGTATCTCTGTGAGATGAATTAACAGAACACAGAGCAGTTTCTCAGAAAACTTCTTTCCAGTTTTGAACGGAAGATATTACCTTTTTCACCTTAGCCCTCTATGGGCTTCCAAATATCCCTTTGCCAATTCCACAAGAACAGCCTTAGCGAAAGGCTTCTTGAAGGGAAAGATGTAACTCTGTGAGATGAATTAACAGAACACAGAGCAGTTTCTCAGAAAGCTTCTTTCCAGTTTTGAACGGAAGATATTTCCTTTTTCACCATAGCCCTCTATGGGCTTCCAAATATCCCTTTGCCAATTCCACAAGAACAGCCGTAGCGAAAGGCTTCTTGAAGGGAAAGATGTAACTCTGTGAGATGAATTAACAGAACACAGAGCAGTTTCTCAGAAAGCTTCCTTCCAGTTTTGAACGGAAGATATTTCCTTTTTCACCATAGCCCTCTATGGGCTTCCAAATATCCCTTTGCCAATTCCACAAGAACAGCCTTAGCGAAAGGCTTCTTGAAGGGAAAGATGTAACTCTGTGAGATGAATTAACAGAACACAGAGCAGTTTCTCAGAAAGATTCTTTCCAGTTTTGAGCGGAAGATATTTCCTTTTTCACCATAGCCCTCTATGGGCTTCCAAATATCCCTTTGCCAATTCCACAAGAACAGCCGTAGCGAAAGGCTTCTTGAAGGGAAAGATGTAACTCTGTGAGATGAATTAACAGAACATAGAACAGTTTCTCAGAAAGCTTCTTTCCAGTTTTGAACGGAAGATATTTCCTTTTTCACCATAGCCCTCTATGGGCTTCCAAATATCCCTTTGCCAATTCCACAAGAACAGCCTTAGCGAAAGGCTTCTTGAAGGGAAAGATGTAACTCTGTGAGATGAATTAACAGAACATAGAACAGTTTCTCAGAAAGCTTCTTTCCAGTTTTGAACGGAAGATATTTCCTTTTTCACCATAGCCCTCTATGGGCTTCCAAATATCCCTTTGCCAATTCCACAAGAACAGCCTTAGCGAAAGGCTTCTTGAAGGGAAAGATGTAACTCTGTGAGATGAATTAACAGAACACAGAGCAGTTTCTCAGAAATCTTCCTTCCAGTTTTGAACGGAAGATATTTCCTTTTTCACCTTAGCCCTCTATGGGCTTCCAAATATCCCTCTTCCAATTCCACAAGAACAGCCTTACCGAAAGGCTTCTTGAAGGGAAAGATGTAACTCTGTGAGATGAATTAACAGAACACAGAGCAGTTTCTCAGATAGCTTCTTTCCAGTTTTGAACGGAAGATATTTCCTTCTTCACCATAGCCCTCTATGGGCTTCCAAATATCCCATTGCCAATTCCACAAGAACAGCCTTAGCGAAAGGCTTCTTGAAGGGAAAGATGTAACTCTGTGAGATGAATTAAGAGAACACAGAGCAGTTTCTCAGAAAGCTTCTTTCCAGTTTTCAACGGAAGATATTTCCTTTTTCACCATAGCCCTCTATGGGCTTCCAAATATCCCTTTGCCAATTCCACAAGAACAGCCTTAGCGAAAGGCTTCTTGAAGGGAAAGATGTAACTCTGTGAGATGAATTAACAGAACATAGAACAGTTTCTCAGAAAGCTTCTTTCCAGTTTTGAACGGAAGATATTTCCTTTTTCACCATAGCCCTCTATGGGCTTCCAAATATCCCTTTGCCAATTCCACAAGAACAGCCTTAGCGAAAGGCTTCTTGAAGGGAAAGATGTAACTCTGTGAGTTGAATTAACAGAACACAGAGCAGTTTCTCAGAAAGCTTCTTTCCAGTTTTGAACGGAAGATATTTCCTTTTTCACCATAGCCCTCTATGGGCTTCCAAATATCCCTTGCCAATTCCACAAGAACAGCCTTAGCGAAAGGCTTCCTGAAGGGAACGATGTAACTCTGTGAGATGAATTAACAGAACACAGAGCAGTTTCTCAGAAAGCTTCTTTCCAGTTTTGAACCGAAGATATTTCCTTTTTCACCATAGCCCTCTATGGGCTTCCAAATATCCCTTTGCCAATTCCACAAGAACAGCCTTAGCGAAAGGCTTCTTGAAGGGAAAGATGTAACTCTGTGAGATGAATTAACAGAACACAGAGCAGTTTCTCAGAAAGCTTCTTTCCAGTTTTGAACGGAAGATATTTCCTTTTTCACCATAGCCCTCTATGGGCTTCCAAATATCCCTTTGCCAATTCCAAAAGAACAGCCTTAGCGAAAGGCTTCTTGAAGGGAAAGATGTAACTCTGTGAGATGAATTCACAGAACACAGAGCAGTTTCTCAGAAAGCTTCTTTCCAGTTTTGAACGGAAGATATTTCCTTTTTCACCATAGCCCTCTATGGGCTTCCAAATATCCCTTTGCCAATTCCACAAGAACAGCCTTAGCGAAAGGCTTCTTGAAGGGAAAGATGTAACTCTGTGAGATGAATTAACAGAACACAGAGCAGTTTCTCAGAAAGCTTCTTTCCAGTTTTGAACGGAAGATATTTCCTTTTTCACCATAGCCCTCTATGGGCTTCCAAATATCCCTTTGCCAATTCCACAAGAACAGCCTTAGCGAAAGGGTTCTTGAAGGGAAAGATGTAACTCTGTGAGATGAATTAACAGAACACAGAGCAGTTTCTCAGAAAGCTTCTTTCCAGTTTTGAACGGAAGATATTTCCTTTTTCACCATATCCCTCTAGAGGCTTCCAAATATCCCTTTGCCAATTCCACAATAACAGCCTTATCGAAAGGCTTCTTGAAAGGAAAGATGTAACTCTGTGAGATGAATTAACAGAACACAGAGCAGTTTCTCAGAAAGCTTCTTTCCAGTTTTGAACGGAAGATATTTCCTTTTTCACCATAGCCCTCTATGGGCTTCCAAATATCCCTTTGCCAATTCCACAAGAACAGCCTTAGCGAAAGGCTTCTTGAAGGGAAAGATGTAACTCTGTGAGATGAATTAACAGAACACAGAACAGTTTCTCAGAAGTCTTCTTTCCAATTTTGAACGGAAGATATATCCTTTTTTACCATAGCCCTCTATGCGCTTCCAAATATCCCTTTGCCAATTCCACAAGAACAGCCTTGGCGAAAGGCTTCTTGAAGGGAAAGATGTATCTCTGTGAGATGAATTAACAGAACACAGAGCAGTTTCTCAGAAAACTTCTTTCCAGTTTTGAACGGAAGATATTACCTTTTTCACCTTAGCCCTCTATGGGCTTCCAAATATCCCTTTGCCAATTCCACAAGAACAGCCTTAGCGAAAGGCTTCTTGAAGGGAAAGATGTAACTCTGTGAGATGAATTAACAGAACACAGAGCAGTTTCTCAGAAAGCTTCTTTCCAGTTTTGAACGGAAGATATTTCCTTTTTCACCATAGCCCTCTATGGGCTTCCAAATATCCCTTTGCCAATTCCACAAGAACAGCCGTAGCGAAAGGCTTCTTGAAGGGAAAGATGTAACTCTGTGAGATGAATTAACAGAACACAGAGCAGTTTCTCAGAAAGCTTCCTTCCAGTTTTGAACGGAAGATATTTCCTTTTTCACCATAGCCCTCTATGGGCTTCCAAATATCCCTTTGCCAATTCCACAAGAACAGCCTTAGCGAAAGGCTTCTTGAAGGGAAAGATGTAACTCTGTGAGATGAATTAACAGAACACAGAGCAGTTTCTCAGAAAGATTCTTTCCAGTTTTGAGCGGAAGATATTTCCTTTTTCACCATAGCCCTCTATGGGCTTCCAAATATCCCTTTGCCAATTCCACAAGAACAGCCGTAGCGAAAGGCTTCTTGAAGGGAAAGATGTAACTCTGTGAGATGAATTAACAGAACATAGAACAGTTTCTCAGAAAGCTTCTTTCCAGTTTTGAACGGAAGATATTTCCTTTTTCACCATAGCCCTCTATGGGCTTCCAAATATCCCTTTGCCAATTCCACAAGAACAGCCTTAGCGAAAGGCTTCTTGAAGGGAAAGATGTAACTCTGTGAGATGAATTAACAGAACATAGAACAGTTTCTCAGAAAGCTTCTTTCCAGTTTTGAACGGAAGATATTTCCTTTTTCACCATAGCCCTCTATGGGCTTCCAAATATCCCTTTGCCAATTCCACAAGAACAGCCTTAGCGAAAGGCTTCTTGAAGGGAAAGATGTAACTCTGTGAGATGAATTAACAGAACACAGAGCAGTTTCTCAGAAATCTTCCTTCCAGTTTTGAACGGAAGATATTTCCTTTTTCACCTTAGCCCTCTATGGGCTTCCAAATATCCCTCTTCCAATTCCACAAGAACAGCCTTACCGAAAGGCTTCTTGAAGGGAAAGATGTAACTCTGTGAGATGAATTAACAGAACACAGAGCAGTTTCTCAGATAGCTTCTTTCCAGTTTTGAACGGAAGATATTTCCTTCTTCACCATAGCCCTCTATGGGCTTCCAAATATCCCGTTGCCAATTCCACAAGAACAGCCTTAGCGAAAGGCTTCTTGAAGGGAAAGATGTAACTCTGTGAGATGAATTAACAGAACATAGAACAGTTTCTCAGAAAGCTTCTTTCCAGTTTTGAACGGAAGATATTTCCTTTTTCACCATAGCCCTCTATGGGCTTCCAAATATCCCTTTGCCAATTCCACAAGAACAGCCTTAGCGAAAGGCTTCTTGAAGGGAAAGATGTAACTCTGTGAGATGAATTAACAGAACATAGAACAGTTTCTCAGAAAGCTTCTTTCCAGTTTTGAACGGAAGATATTTCCTTTTTCACCATAGCCCTCTATGGGCTTCCAAATATCCCTTTGCCAATTCCACAAGAACAGCCTTAGCGAAAGGCTTCTTGAAGGGAAAGATGTAACTCTGTGAGATTAATTAACAGAACACAAAGCAGTTTCTCAGAAAGCTTCTTTCCAGTTTTGAACGGAAGATATTTCCTTTTTCACCATAGCCCTCTATGGGCTTCCAAATATCCCTTTGCCAATTCCACAAGAACAGCCTTAGCGAAAGGCTTCTTGAAAGGAAAGATGTAACTCTGTGAGATGAATTAACAGAACACAGAGCAGTTTCTCAGAAAGCTTCTTTCCAGTTTTGAACGGAAGATATTTCCTTTTTCACCGTAGCCCTCTATGGGCTTCCAAATATCCCTTTGCCAATTCCACAAGAACAGCCTTAGCGAAAGGCTTCTTGAAGGGAAAGATGTAACTCTGTGAGATGAATTCACAGAACACAGAGCAGTTTCTCAGAAAGCTTCTTTCCAGTTTTGAACGGAAGATATTTCCTTTTTCACCATAGCCCTCTATGGGCTTCCAAATATCCCTTTGCCAATTCCACAAGAACAGCCTTAGCGAAAGGGTTCTTGAAGGGAAAGATGTAACTCTGTGAGATGAATTAACAGAACACAGAGCAGTTTCTCAGAAAGCTTCCTTCCAGTTTTGAACGGAAGATATTTCCTTTTTCACGATAGCCCTCTATGGGCTTCCAAATATCCCTTTGCCAATTCCACAAGAACAGCCTTAGCGAAAGGCTTCTTGAAGGGAAAGATGTAACTCTGTGAGATGAATTCACAGAACACAGAGCAGTTTCTCAGAAAGCTTCTTTCCAGTTTTGAACGGAAGATAATTCCTTTTTCACCATAGCCCTCTAAGGGCTTCCAAATATCCCTTTGCCAATTTCACAAGAACAGCCTTCGCGAAAGGCTTCTTGAAGGGAAAGATGTAATTCTGTGAGATGAATTAACAGAACATAGAACAGTTTCTCAGAAAGCTTCTTTCCAGTTTTCAACGGAAGATATTTCCTTTTTCACCATAGCCCTCCATGGGCTTCCAAATATCCCTTTGCCAATTCCACAAGAACAGCCTTAGCGAAAGGCTTCTTGAAGGGAAAGATGTAACTCTGTGAGATGAATTAACAGAACATAGAACAGTTTCTCAGAAAGCTTCTTTCCAGTTTTGAACGGAAGACATTTCCTTTTTCACCATAGCCCTCTATGGGCTTCCAAATATCCCTTTGCCAATTCCACAAGAACAGCCTTAGCGAAAGGCTTCTTGAAGGGAAAGATGTAACTCTGTGAGTTGAATTAACAGAACACAGAGCAGTTTCTCAGAAAGCTTCTTTCCAGTTTTGAACGGAAGATATTTCCTTTTTCACCATAGCCCTCTATGGGCTTCCAAATATCCCTTTGCCAATTCCACAAGAACAGCCTTAGCGAAAGGCTTCTTGAAGGGAAAGATGTAACTATGTGAGATGAATTCACAGAACACAGAGCAGTTTCTCAGAAAGCTTCTTTCCAGTTTTGAACGGAAGATATTTCCTTTTTCACCATAGCCCTCTATGGGCTTCCAAATATCCCTTTGCCAATTCCACAAGAACAGCGTTAGCGAAAGGCTTCTTGAAGGGAAAGATGTAACTCTGTGAGATGAATTAACAGAACACAGAGCAGTTTCTCAGAAAGCTTCTTTCCAGTTTTGAACGGAAGATATTTCCTTTTTCACCATAGCCCTCTATGGGCTTCCAAATATCCCTTTGCCAATTCCACAAGAACAGCCTTAGCGAAAGGGTTCTTGAAGGGAAAGATGTAACTCTGTGAGATGAATTAACAGAACACAGAGCAGTTTCTCAGAAAGCTTCCTTACAGTTTTGAACGGAAGATATTTCCTTTTTCACCGTAGCCCTCTATGGGCTTCCAAATATCCCTTTGCCAATTCCACAAGAACAGCCTTAGCGAAAGGCTTCTTGAAGTGAAAGATGTAGCTCTGTGAGATGAATTCACAGAACACAGAGCAGTTTCTCAGAAAGCTTCTTTCCAGTTTTGAACGGAAGATATTTCCTTTTTCACCATATCCCTCTAGAGGCTTCCAAATATCCCTTTGCCAATTCCACAATAACAGCCTTATCGAAAGGCTTCTTGAAAGGAAAGATGTAACTCTGTGAGATGAATTAACAGAACACAGAGCAGTTTCTCAGAAAGCTTCTTTCCAGTTTTGAACGGAAGATATTTCCTTTTTCACCATAGCCCTCTATGGGCTTCCAAATATCCCTTTGCCAATTCCACAAGAACAGCCTTAGCGAAAGGCTTCTTGAAGGGAAAGATGTAACTCTGTGAGATGAATTAACAGAACACAGAACAGTTTCTCAGAAGTCTTCTTTCCAATTTTGAACGGAAGATATATCCTTTTTTACCATAGCCCTCTATGCGCTTCCAAATATCCCTTTGCCAATTCCACAAGAACAGCCTTGGCGAAAGGCTTCTTGAAGGGAAAGATGTATCTCTGTGAGATGAATTAACAGAACACAGAGCAGTTTCTCAGAAAACTTCTTTCCAGTTTTGAACGGAAGATATTACCTTTTTCACCTTAGCCCTCTATGGGCTTCCAAATATCCCTTTGCCAATTCCACAAGAACAGCCTTAGCGAAAGGCTTCTTGAAGGGAAAGATGTAACTCTGTGAGATGAATTCACAGAACACAGAGCAGTTTCTCAGAAAGCTTCTTTCCAGTTTTGAACGGAAGATATTTCCTTTTTCACCATAGCCCTCTATGGGCTTCCAAATATCCCTTTGCCAATTCCACAAGAACAGCCGTAGCGAAAGGCTTCTTGAAGGGAAAGATGTAACTCTGTGAGATGAATTAACAGAACACAGAGCAGTTTCTCAGAAAGCTTCCTTCCAGTTTTGAACGGAAGATATTTCCTTTTTCACCATAGCCCTCTATGGGCTTCCAAATATCCCTTTGCCAATTCCACAAGAACAGCCTTAGCGAAAGGCTTCTTGAAGGGAAAGATGTAACTCTGTGAGATGAATTAACAGAACACAGAGCAGTTTCTCAGAAAGATTCTTTCCAGTTTTGAGCGGAAGATATTTCCTTTTTCACCATAGCCCTCTAGGGGCTTCCAAATATCCCTTTGCCAATTCCACAAGAACAGCCGTAGCGAAAGGCTTCTTGAAGGGAAAGATGTAACTCTGTGAGATGAATTAACAGAACATAGAACAGTTTCTCAGAAAGCTTCTTTCCAGTTTTGAACGGAAGATATTTCCTTTTTCACCATAGCCCTCTATGGGCTTCCAAATATCCCTTTGCCAATTCCACAAGAACAGCCTTAGCGAAAGGCTTCTTGAAGGGAAAGATGTAACTCTGTGAGATTAATTAACAGAACACAAAGCAGTTTCTCAGAAAGCTTCTTTCCAGTTTTGAACGGAAGATATTTCCTTTTTCACCATAGCCCTCTATGGGCTTCCAAATATCCCTTTGCCAATTCCACAAGAACAGCCTTAGCGAAAGGCTTCTTGAAAGGAAAGATGTAACTCTGTGAGATGAATTAACAGAACACAGAGCAGTTTCTCAGAAAGCTTCTTTCCAGTTTTGATCGGAAGGTATTTCCTTTTTCACCATAGCCCTCTATGGGCTTCCAAATATCCCTTTGCCAATTCCACAAGAACAGCCTTAGCGAAAGGCTTCTTGTGGGGAAAGATGTAACTCTGTGAGATGAATTAACAGAACACAGAGCAGTTTCTCAGAAAGCTTCTTTCCAGTTTTGAACGGAAGATATTTCCTTTTTCACCGTAGCCCTCTATGGGCTTCCAAATATCCCTTTGCCAATTCCACAAGAACAGCCTTAGCGAAAGGCTTCTTGAAGGGAAAGATGTAACTCTGTGAGATGAATTCACAGAACACAGAGCAGTTTCTCAGAAAGCTTCTTTCCAGTTTTGAACGGAAGATATTTCCTTTTTCACCATAGCCCTCTATGGGCTTCCAAATATCCCTTTGCCAATTCCACAAGAACAGCCTTAGCGAAAGGGTTCTTGAAGGGAAAGATGTAACTCTGTGAGATGAATTAACAGAACACAGAGCAGTTTCTCAGAAAGCTTCCTTCCAGTTTTGAACGGAAGATATTTCCTTTTTCACCATAGCCCTCTATGGGCTTCCAAATATCCCTTTGCCAATTCCACAAGAACAGCCTTAGCGAAAGGCTTCTTGAAGTGAAAGATGTAACTCTGTGAGATGAATTCACAGAACACAGAGCAGTTTCTCAGAAAGCTTCTTTCCAGTTTTGAACGGAAGATATTTCCTTTTTCACCATATCCCTCTAGGGGCTTCCAAATACCCCTTTGCCAATTCCACAATAACAGCCTTATCGAAAGGCGTCTTGAAAGGAAAGATGTAACTCTGTGAGATGAATTAACAGAACACAGAGCAGTTTCTCAGAAAGCTTCTTTCCAGTTTTGAACGGAAGATATTTCCTTTTTCACCATAGCCCTCTATGGGCTTCCAAATATCCCTTTGCCAATTCCACAAGAACAGCCTTAGCGAAAGGCTTCTTGAAGGGAAAGATGTAACTCTGTGAGATGAATTAACAGAACACAGAACAGTTTCTCAGAAGTCTTCTTTCCAGTTGTGAACGGAAGATATATCCTTTTTTACCATAGCCCTCTATGGGCTTCCAAATATCCCTTTGCCAATTCCACAAGAACAGCCTTAGCGAAAGGCTTCTTGAAGGGAAAGATGTAACTCTGTGAGATGAATTAACAGAACACAGAGCAGTTTCTCAGAAAACTTCTTTCCATTTTTGAACGGAAGATATTTCCTTTTTCACCATAGCCCTCTATGGGCTTCCAAATATCCCTTTGCCAATTCCACAAGAACAGACTTAGCGAAAGGCTTCTTGAAGGGAAAGATGTAACTCTGTGAGATGAATTCACAGAACACAGAGCAGTTTCTCAGAAAGCTTCTTTCCAGTTTTGAACGGAAGATATTTCCTTTTTCACCATAGCCCTCTATGGGCTTCCAAATATCCCTTTGCCAATTCCACAAGAACAGCCTTAGCGAAAGGCTTCTTGAAGGGAAAGATGTAACTCTGTGAGATGAATTAACAGAACACAGAGCAGTTTCTCAGAAAGCTTCTTTCCAGTTTTGAACGGAAGATATTTCCTTTTTCACCATAGCCCTCTATGGGCTTCCAAATATCCCTTTGCCAATTCCACAAGAACAGCCTTAGCGAAAGGCTTCTTGAAGGGAAAGATGTAACTCTGTGAGATGAATTAACAGAACATAGAACAGTTTCTCAGAAAGCTTCTTTCCAGTTTTGAACGGAAGATATTTCCTTTTTCACCATAGCCCTCTATGGGCTTCCAAATATCCCTTTGCCAATTCCACAAGAACAGCCTTAGCGAAAGGCGTCTTGAAGGGAAAGATGTAACTCTGTGAGATGAATTAACAGAACACAGAGCAGTTTCTCAGAAATCTTCTTTCCAGTTTTGAACGGAAGATATTTCCTTTTTCACCTTAGCCCTCTATGGGCTTCCAAATATCCCTTTTCCAATTCCACAAGAACACCCTTACAGAAAGGCTTCCTGAAGGGAAAGATGTAACTCTGTGAGATGAATTAACAGAACACAGAGCAGTTTCTCAGAAAGCTTCTTTCCAGTTTTGAACGGAAGATATTTCCTTCTTCACCATAGCCCTCTATGGGCTTCCAAATATCCCGTTGCCAATTCCACAAGAACAGCCTTAGCGAAAGGCTTCTTGAAGGGAAAGATGTAACTCTGTGAGATGAATTAACAGAACACAGAGCAGTTTCTCAGAAAGCTTCTTTCCAGTTTTCAACGGAAGATATTTCCTTTTTCACCATAGCCCTCTATGGGCTTCCAAATATCCCTTTGCCAATTCCACAAGAACAACCTTAGCGAAAGGCTTCTTGAAGGGAAAGATGTAACTCTCTGAGATGAATTAACAGAACATAGAACAGTTTCTCAGAAAGCTTCTTTCCAGTTTTGAAAGGAAGATATTTCCTTTTTCACCATAGCCCTCTATGGGCTTCCAAATATCCCTTTGCCAATTCCACAAGAACAGCCTTAGCGAAAGGCTTCTTGAAGGGAAAGATGTAACTCTGTGAGATGAATTCACAGAACACAGAGCAGTTTCTCAGAAAGCTTCCTTCCAGTTTTGAACGGAAGATATTTCCTTTTTCACCATAGCCCTCTATGGGCTTCCAAATATCCCTTTGCCAATTCCACAAGAACAGCCTTAGCGAAAGGCTTCTTGAAGGGAAAGATGTAACTCTGTGAGATGAATTAACAGAACACAGAGCAGTTTCTCAGAAAGCTTCTTTCCAGTTTTGAACGGAAGATATTTCCTTTTTCACCATAGCCCTCTATGGGCTTCCAAATATCCCTTTGCCAATTCCACAAGAACAGCCTTAGCGAAAGGCTTCTTGAAGGGAAAGATGTAACTCTGTGAGATGAATTAACAGAACATAGAACAGTTTCTCAGAAAGCTTCTTTCCAGTTTTGAACGGAAGATAGTTCCTTTTTCACCATAGCCCTCTATGGGCTTCCAAATATCCCTTTGCCAATTCCACAAGAACAGCCTTAGCGAAAGGCTTCTTGAAGGGAAAGATGTAATTCTGTGAGATGAATTAACAGAACATAGAACAGTTTCTCAGAAAGCTTCTTTCCAGTTTTGAACGGAAGATATTTCCTTTTTCACCTTAGCCCTCTATGGGCTTCCAAATATCCCTCTTCCAATTCCACAAGAAAAGCCTTACCGAAAGGCTTCTTGAAGGGAAAGATGTAACTCTGTGTGATGAATTAACAGAACACAGAGCAGTTTCTCAGATAGCTTCTTTCCAGTTTTGAACGGAAGATATTTCCTTCTTCACCATAGCCCTCTATGGGCTTCCAAATATCCCGTTGCCAATTCCACAAGAACAGCCTTAGCGAAAGGCTTCTTGAAGGGAAAGATGTAACTCTGTGAGATGAATTAACAGAACACAGAGCAGTTTCTCAGAAAGCTTCTTTCCAGTTTTGAACGGAAGATATTTCCTTTTTCACCGTAGCCCTCTATGGGCTTCCAAATATCCCTTTGCCAATTCCACAAGAACAGCCTTAGCGAAAGGCTTCTTGAAGGGAAAGATGTAACTCTGTGAGATGAATTCACAGAACACAGAGCAGTTTCTCAGAAAGCTTCTTTCCAGTTTTGAACGGAAGATATTTCCTTTTTCACCATAGCCCTCTATGGGCTTCCAAATATCCCTTTGCCAATTCCACAAGAACAGCCTTAGCGAAAGGGTTCTTGAAGGGAAAGATGTAACTCTGTGAGATGAATTAACAGAACACAGAGCAGTTTCTCAGAAAGCTTCCTTCCAGTTTTGAACGGAAGATATTTCCTTTTTCACCATAGCCCTCTATGGGCTTCCAAATATCCCTTTGCCAATTCCACAAGAACAGCCTTAGCGAAAGGCTTCTTGAAGTGAAAGATGTAACTCTGTGAGATGAATTCACAGAACACAGAGCAGTTTCTCAGAAAGCTTCTTTCCAGTTTTGAACGGAAGATATTTCCTTTTTCACCATATCCCTCTAGGGGCTTCCAAATACCCCTTTGCCAATTCCACAATAACAGCCTTATCGAAAGGCGTCTTGAAAGGAAAGATGTAACTCTGTGAGATGAATTAACAGAACACAGAGCAGTTTCTCAGAAAGCTTCTTTCCAGTTTTGAACGGAAGATATTTCCTTTTTCACCATAGCCCTCTATGGGCTTCCAAATATCCCTTTGCCAATTCCACAAGAACAGCCTTAGCGAAAGGCTTCTTGAAGGGAAAGATGTAACTCTGTGAGATGAATTAACAGAACACAGAACAGTTTCTCAGAAGTCTTCTTTCCAGTTGTGAACGGAAGATATATCCTTTTTTACCATAGCCCTCTATGGGCTTCCAAATATCCCTTTGCCAATTCCACAAGAACAGCCTTAGCGAAAGGCTTCTTGAAGGGAAAGATGTAACTCTGTGAGATGAATTAACAGAACACAGAGCAGTTTCTCAGAAAACTTCTTTCCATTTTTGAACGGAAGATATTTCCTTTTTCACCATAGCCCTCTATGGGCTTCCAAATATCCCTTTGCCAATTCCACAAGAACAGCCTTAGCGAAAGGCTTCTTGAAGGGAAAGATGTAACTCTGTGAGATGAATTCACAGAACACAGAGCAGTTTCTCAGAAAGCTTCTTTCCAGTTTTGAACGGAAGATATTTCCTTTTTCACCATAGCCCTCTATGGGCTTCCAAATATCCCTTTGCCAATTCCACAAGAACAGCCTTAGCGAAAGGCTTCTTGAAGGGAAAGATGTAACTCTGTGAGATGAATTAACAGAACACAGAGCAGTTTCTCAGAAAGCTTCTTTCCAGTTTTGAACGGAAGATATTTCCTTTTTCACCATAGCCCTCTATGGGCTTCCAAATATCCCTTTGCCAATTCCACAAGAACAGCCTTAGCGAAAGGCTTCTTGAAGGGAAAGATGTAACTCTGTGAGATGAATTAACAGAACATAGAACAGTTTCTCAGAAAGCTTCTTTCCAGTTTTGAACGGAAGATATTTCCTTTTTCACCATAGCCCTCTATGGGCTTCCAAATATCCCTTTGCCAATTCCACAAGAACAGCCTTAGCGAAAGGCGTCTTGAAGGGAAAGATGTAACTCTGTGAGATGAATTAACAGAACACAGAGCAGTTTCTCAGAAATCTTCTTTCCAGTTTTGAACGGAAGATATTTCCTTTTTCACCTTAGCCCTCTATGGGCTTCCAAATATCCCTTTTCCAATTCCACAAAAACACCCTTACAGAAAGGCTTCCTGAAGGGAAAGATGTAACTCTGTGAGATGAATTAACAGAACACAGAGCAGTTTCTCAGAAAGCTTCTTTCCAGTTTTGAACGGAAGATATTTCCTTCTTCACCATAGCCCTCTATGGGCTTCCAAATATCCCGTTGCCAATTCCACAAGAACAGCCTTAGCGAAAGGCTTCTTGAAGGGAAAGATGTAACTCTGTGAGATGAATTAACAGAACACAGAGCAGTTTCTCAGAAAGCTTCTTTCCAGTTTTCAACGGAAGATATTTCCTTTTTCACCATAGCCCTCTATGGGCTTCCAAATATCCCTTTGCCAATTCCACAAGAACAACCTTAGCGAAAGGCTTCTTGAAGGGAAAGATGTAACTCTGTGAGATGAATTAACAGAACATAGAACAGTTTCTCAGAAAGCTTCTTTCCAGTTTTGAAAGGAAGATATTTCCTTTTTCACCATAGCCCTCTATGGGCTTCCAAATATCCCTTTGCCAATTCCACAAGAACAGCCTTAGCGAAAGGCTTCTTGAAGGGAAAGATGTAACTCTGTGAGATGAATTCACAGAACACAGAGCAGTTTCTCAGAAAGCTTCCTTCCAGTTTTGAACGGAAGATATTTCCTTTTTCACCATAGCCCTCTATGGGCTTCCAAATATCCCTTTGCCAATTCCACAAGAACAGCCTTAGCGAAAGGCTTCTTGAAGGGAAAGATGTAACTCTGTGAGATGAATTAACAGAACACAGAGCAGTTTCTCAGAAAGCTTCTTTCCAGTTTTGAACGGAAGATATTTCCTTTTTCACCATAGCCCTCTATGGGCTTCCAAATATCCCTTTGCCAATTCCACAAGAACAGCCTTAGCGAAAGGCTTCTTGAAGGGAAAGATGTAACTCTGTGAGATGAATTAACAGAACATAGAACAGTTTCTCAGAAAGCTTCTTTCCAGTTTTGAACGGAAGATAGTTCCTTTTTCACCATAGCCCTCTATGGGCTTCCAAATATCCCTTTGCCAATTCCACAAGAACAGCCTTAGCGAAAGGCTTCTTGAAGGGAAAGATGTAATTCTGTGAGATGAATTAACAGAACATAGAACAGTTTCTCAGAAAGCTTCTTTCCAGTTTTGAACGGAAGATATTTCCTTTTTCACCTTAGCCCTCTATGGGCTTCCAAATATCCCTCTTCCAATTCCACAAGAAAAGCCTTACCGAAAGGCTTCTTGAAGGGAAAGATGTAACTCTGTGTGATGAATTAACAGAACACAGAGCAGTTTCTCAGATAGCTTCTTTCCAGTTTTGAACGGAAGATATTTCCTTCTTCACCATAGCCCTCTATGGGCTTCCAAATATCCCGTTGCCAATTCCACAAGAACAGCCTTAGCGAAAGGCTTCTTGAAGGGAAAGATGTAACTCTGTGAGATGAATTAAGAGAACACAGAGCAGTTTCTCAGAAAGCTTCTTTCCACTTTTCAACGGAAGATATTTCCTTTTTCACCATAGCCCTCTATGGGCTTCCAAATATCCCTTTGCCAATTCCACAAGAACAGCCTTAGCGAAAGGCTTCTTGAAGGGAAAGATGTAACTCTGTGAGATGAATTAACAGAACATAGAACAGTTTCTCAGAAAGCTTCTTTCCAGTTTTGAACGGAAGATATTTCCTTTTTCACCATAGCCCTCTATGGGCTTCCAAATATCCCTTTGCCAATTCCACAAGAACAGCCTTAGCGAAAGGCTTCTTGAAGGGAAAGATGTAACTCTGTGAGTTGAATTAACAGAACACAGTGCAGTTTCTCAGAAAACTTCTTTCCAGTTTTGAACGGAAGATATTTCCTTTTTCACCATAGCCCTCTATGGGCTTGCAAATATCCCTTGCCAATTCCACAAGAACAGCCTTAGCGAAAGGCTTCTTGAAGGGAAAGATGTAACTCTGTGAGATGAATTAACAGAACACAGAGCAGTTTCTCAGAAAGCTTCTTTCCAGTTTTGAACGGAAGATATTTCCTTTTTCACCATAGACCTCTATGGGCTTCCAAATATCCCTTTGCCAATTCCACAAGAACAGCCTTAGCGAAAGGCTTCTTGAAGGGAAAGATGTAACTCTGTGAGATGAATTAACAGAACACAGAGCAGTTTCTCAGAAAGCTTCTTTCCAGTTTTGAACGGAAGATATTTCCTTTTTCACCATAGCCCTCTATGGGCTTCCAAATATCCCTTTGCCAATTCCACAAGAACAGCCTTAGCGAAAGGCTTCTTGAAGGGAAAGATGTAACTCTGTGAGATGAATTAACAGAACACAGAGCAGTTTCTCAGAAAACTTCTTTCCAGTTTTGAACGGAAGATATTTCCTTTTTCACCATAGCCCTCTATGGGCTTCCAAATATCCCTTTGCCAATTCCACAAGAACAGCCTTAGCGAAAGGCTTCTTGAAGGGAAAGATGTAACTCTGTGAGATGAATTCACAGAAAACAGAGCAGTTTCTCAGAAAGCTTCTTTCCAGTTTTGAACGGAAGATATTTCCTTTTTCACCATAGCCCTCTATGGGCTTCCAAATATCCCTTTGCCAATTCCACAAGAACAGCCTTAGCGAAAGGCTCCTTGAAGGGAAAGATGTAACTCTGTGAGATGAATTAACAGAACACAGAGAAGTTTCTCAGAAAGCTTCTTTCCAGTTTTTAACGGAAGATATTTCCTTTTTCACCATAGCCCTCTATGGGCTTCCAAATATCCCTTTGCCAATTCCACAAGAACAGCCTTAGCGAAAGGCTTCTTGAAGGGAAAGATGTAACTCTGTGAGATGAATTAACAGAACATAGAACAGTTTCTCAGAAAGCTTCTTTCCAGTTTTGAACGGAAGATAGTTCCTTTTTCACCATAGCCCTCTATGGGCTTCCAAATATCCCTTTGCCAATTCCACAAGAACAGCCTTAGCGAAAGGCTTCTTGAAGGGAAAGATGTAACTCTGTGAGATGAATTAACAGAACACAGAGCAGTTTCTCAGAAAACTTCTTTCCAGTTTTGAACGGAAGATATTTCCTTTTTCACCATAGCCCTCTATGGGCTTCCAAATATCCCTTTGCCAATTCCACAAGAACAGCCTTAGCGAAAGGCTTCTTGAAGGGAAAGATGTAACTCTGTGAGATGAATTCACAGAAAACAGAGCAGTTTCTCAGAAAGCTTCTTTCCAGTTTTCAACGGAAGATATTTCCTTTTTCACCATAGCCCTCTATGGGCTTCCAAATATCCCTTTGCCAATTCCACAAGAACAGCCTTAGCGAAAGGCTCCTTGAAGGGAAAGATGTAACTCTGTGAGATGAATTAACAGAACACAGAGAAGTTTCTCAGAAAGCTTCTTTCCAGTTTTTAACGGAAGATATTTCCTTTTTCACCATAGCCCTCTATGGGCTTCCAAATATCCCTTTGCCAATTCCACAAGAACAGCCTTAGCGAAAGGCTTCTTGAAGGGAAAGATGTAACTCTGTGAGATGAATTAACAGAACATAGAACAGTTTCTCAGAAAGCTTCTTTCCAGTTTTGAACGGAAGATAGTTCCTTTTTCACCATAGCCCTCTATGGGCTTCCAAATATCCCTTTGCCAATTCCACAAGAACAGCCTTAGCGAAAGGCTTCTTGAAGGGAAAGATGTAATTCTGTGAGATGAATTAACAGAACATAGAACAGTTTCTCAGAAAGCTTCTTTCCAGTTTTGAACGGAAGATATTTCCTTTTTCACCTTAGCCCTCTATGGGCTTCCAAATATCCCTCTTCCAATTCCACAAGAAAAGCCTTACCGAAAGGCTTCTTGAAGGGAAAGATGTAACTCTGTGTGATGAATTAACAGAACACAGAGCAGTTTCTCAGATAGCTTCTTTCCAGTTTTGAACGGAAGATATTTCCTTCTTCACCATAGCCCTCTATGGGCTTCCAAATATCCCGTTGCCAATTCCACAAGAACAGCCTTAGCGAAAGGCTTCTTGAAGGGAAAGATGTAACTCTGTGAGATGAATTAAGAGAACACAGAGCAGTTTCTCAGAAAGCTTCTTTCCACTTTTCAACGGAAGATATTTCCTTTTTCACCATAGCCCTCTATGGGCTTCCAAATATCCCTTTGCCAATTCCACAAGAACAGCCTTAGCGAAAGGCTTCTTGAAGGGAAAGATGTAACTCTGTGAGATGAATTAACAGAACATAGAACAGTTTCTCAGAAAGCTTCTTTCCAGTTTTGAACGGAAGATATTTCCTTTTTCACCATAGCCCTCTATGGGCTTCCAAATATCCCTTTGCCAATTCCACAAGAACAGCCTTAGCGAAAGGCTTCTTGAAGGGAAAGATGTAACTCTGTGAGTTGAATTAACAGAACACAGAGCAGTTTCTCAGAAAACTTCTTTCCAGTTTTGAACGGAAGATATTTCCTTTTTCACCATAGCCCTCTATGGGCTTCCAAATATCCCTTGCCAATTCCACAAGAACAGCCTTAGCGAAAGGCTTCTTGAAGGGAAAGATGTAACTCTGTGAGATGAATTAACAGAACACAGAGCAGTTTCTCAGAAAGCTTCTTTCCAGTTTTGAACGGAAGATATTTCCTTTTTCACCATAGACCTCTATGGGCTTCCAAATATCCCTTTGCCAATTCCACAAGAACAGCCTTAGCGAAAGGCTTCTTGAAGGGAAAGATGTAACTCTGTGAGATGAATTAACAGAACACAGAGCAGTTTCTCAGAAAGCTTCTTTCCAGTTTTGAACGGAAGATATTTCCTTTTTCACCATAGCCCTCTATGGGCTTCCAAATATCCCTTTGCCAATTCCACAAGAACAGCCTTAGCGAAAGGCTTCTTGAAGGGAAAGATGTAACTCTGTGAGATGAATTAACAGAACACAGAGCAGTTTCTCAGAAAACTTCTTTCCAGTTTTGAACGGAAGATATTTCCTTTTTCACCATAGCCCTCTATGGGCTTCCAAATATCCCTTTGCCAATTCCACAAGAACAGCCTTAGCGAAAGGCTTCTTGAAGGGAAAGATGTAACTCTGTGAGATGAATTCACAGAAAACAGAGCAGTTTCTCAGAAAGCTTCTTTCCAGTTTTGAACGGAAGATATTTCCTTTTTCACCATAGCCCTCTATGGGCTTCCAAATATCCCTTTGCCAATTCCACAAGAACAGCCTTAGCGAAAGGCTCCTTGAAGGGAAAGATGTAACTCTGTGACATGAATTAACAGAACACAGAGAAGTTTCTCAGAAAGCTTCTTTCCAGTTTTTAACGGAAGATATTTCCTTTTTCACCATAGCCCTCTATGGGCTTCCAAATATCCCTTTGCCAATTCCACAAGAACAGCCTTAGCGAAAGGCTTCTTGAAGGGAAAGATGTAACTCTGTGAGATGAATTAACAGAACATAGAACAGTTTCTCAGAAAGCTTCTTTCCAGTTTTGAACGGAAGATATTTCCTTTTTCACCATAGCCCTCTATGGGCTTCCAAATATCCCTTTGCCAATTCCACAAGAACAGCCTTAGCGAAAGGCGTCTTGAAGGGAAAGATGTAACTCTGTGAGATGAATTAACAGAACACAGAGCAGTTTCTCAGAAATCTTCTTTCCAGTTTTGAACGGAAGATATTTACTTTTTCACCTTAGCCCTCTATGGGCTTCCAAATATCCCTTTTCCAATTCCACAAGAACACCCTTACCGAAAGGCTTCCTGAAGGGAAAGATGTAACTCTGTGAGATGAATTAACAGAACATAGAACAGTTTCTCAGAAAGCTTCTTTCCAGTTTTGAACGGAAGATATTTCCTTTTTCACCATAGCCCTCTATGGGCTTCCAAATATCCCTTTGCCAATTCCACAAGAACAGCCTTAGCGAAAGGCTTCTTGAAGGGAAAGATGTAACTCTGTGAGATGAATTCACAGAACACAGAGCAGTTTCTCAGAAAGCTTCCTTCCAGTATTGAACGGAAGATATTTCCTTTTTCACCATAGCCCTCTATGGGCTTCCAAATATTCCTTTGCCAATTCCACAAGAACAGCCTTAGCGAAAGGCTTCTTGAAGGGAAAGATGTAACTCTGTGAGATGAATTAACAGAACACAGAGCAGTTTCTCAGAAAGCTTCTTTCCAATTTTGAATGGAAGATATTTCCTTTTTCACCATAGCCCTCTATGGGCTTCCAAATATCCCTTTGCCAATTCCACAAGAACAGCCTTAGCGAAAGGCTTCTTGAAGGGAAAGATATAACTCTGTGAGATGAATTAACAGAACATAGAACAGTTTCTCAGAAAGCTTCTTTCCAGTTTTGAACGGAAGATAGTTCCTTTTTCACCATAGCCCTCTATGGACTTCCAAATATCCCTTTGCCAATTCCACAAGAACAGCCTTAGCGAAAGGCTTCTTGAAGGGAAAGATGTAACTCTGTGAGATGAATTAACAGAACACAGAGCAGTTTCTCAGAAAGCTTCTTTCCAGTTTTGAACGGAAGATATTTCCTTTTTCACCATAGCCCTCTATGGGCTTCAAAATATCCCGTTGCCAATTCCGCAAGAACAGCCTTAGCGAAAGGCTTCTTGAAGGGAAAGATGTAACTCTGTGAGATGAATTAACAGAACACAGAGCAGTTTCCCAGAAAGCTTCTTTCCAGTTTTGAACGGAAGATATTTTCTTTTTCACCATAGCCCTCTATGGGCTTCCAAATATCCCTTTGCCAATTCCACAAGAACAGCCTTAGCGAAAGGCTTCTTGAAGGGAAAGATGTAACTCTGTGAGATGAATTAACAGAACATAGAACAGTTTCTCAGAAAGCTTCTTTCCAGTTTTGAACGGAAGATATTTCCTTTTTCACCGTAGCCCTCTATGGGCTTCCAAATATCCCTTTGCCAATTCCACAAGAACAGCCTTAGCGAAAGGCTTCTTGAAGGGAAAGATGTAACTCTGTGAGATGAATTAACAGAACACAAAGCAGTTTCTCAGAAAGCTTCTTTCCAGTTTTGAACGGAAGATATTTCCTTTTTCACCATAGCCCTCTATGGGCTTCCAAATATCCCTTTGCCAATTCCACAAGAAGAGCCTCAGCGAAAGGCTTCTTGAAAGGAAAGATGTAACTCTGTGAGATGAATTAACAGAACACAGAGCAGTTTCTCAGAAAGCTTCTTTCCAGTTTTGATCGGAAGATATTTCCTTTTTCACCATAGCCCTCTATGGGCTTCCAAATATCCCTTTGCCAATTCCACAAGAACAGCCTTAGCGAAAGGCTTCTTGAGGGGAAAGATGTAACTCTGTGAGATGAATTAACAGAACACAGAGCAGTTTCTCAGAAAGCTTCTTTCCAGTTTTGAACGGAAGATATTTCCTTTTTCACCATAGCCCTCTACGGGCTTCCAAATATCCCTTTGCCAATTCCACAAGAACAGCCTTAGCGAAAGGCGTCTTGAAGGGAAAGATGTAACTCTGTGAGATGAATTAACAGAACACAGAGCAGTTTCTCAGAAATCTTCTTTCCAGTTTTGAACGGAAGATATTTACTTTTTCACCTTAGCCCTCTATGGGCTTCCAAATATCCCTTTTCAAATTCCACAAGAACACCCTTACCGAAAGGCTTCCTGAAGGGAAAGATGTAACTCTGTGAGATGAATTAACAGAACACAGAGCAGTTTCTCAGAAAGCTTCTTTCCAGTTTTGAACGGAAGATATTTCCTTCTTCACCATAGCCCTCTATGGGCTTCCAAATATCCCGTTGCCAATTCCACAAGAACAGCCTTAGCGAAAGGCTTCTTGAAGGGAAAGATGTAACTCTGTGAGATGAATTAACAGAACACAGAGCAGTTTCTCAGAAAGCTTCTTTCCAGTTTTCAACGGAAGATATTTCCTTTTTCACCATAGCCCTCTATGGGCTTCCAAATATCCCTTTGCCAATTCCACAAGAACAGCCTTAGCGAAAGGCTTCTTGAAGGGAAAGATGTAACTCTGTGAGATGAATTAACAGAACATAGAACAGTTTCTCAGAAAGCTTCTTTCCAGTTTTGAACGGAAGATATTTCCTTTTTCACCATAGCCCTCTATGGGCTTCCAAATATCCCTTTGCCAATTCCACAAGAACAGCCTTAGCGAAAGGCTTCTTGAAGGGAAAGATGTAACTCTGTGAGATGAATTAACAGAACATAGAACAGTTTCTCAGAAAGCTTCTTTCCAGTTTTGAACGGAAGATATTTCCTTTTTCACCATAGCCCTCTATGGGCTTCCAAATATCCCTTTGCCAATTCCACAAGAACAGCCTTAGCGAAAGGCTTCTTGAAGGGAAAGATGTAACTCTGTGAGATGAATTAACAGAACACAAAGCAGTTTCTCAGAAAGCTTCTTTCCAGTTTTGAACGGAAGATATTTCCTTTTTCACCATAGCCCTCTATGGGCTTCCAAATATCCCTTTGCCAATTCCACAAGAAGAGCCTCAGCGAAAGGCTTCTTGAAAGGAAAGATGTAACTCTGTGAGATGAATTAACAGAACACAGAGCAGTTTCTCAGAAAGCTTCTTTCCAGTTTTGATCGGAAGATATTTCCTTTTTCACCATAGCCCTCTATGGGCTTCCAAATATCCCTTTGCCAATTCCACAAGAACAGCCTTAGCGAAAGGCTTCTTGAGGGGAAAGATGTAACTCTGTGAGATGAATTAACAGAACACAGAGCAGTTTCTCAGAAAGCTTCTTTCCAGTTTTGAACGGAAGATATTTCCTTTTTCACCATAGCCCTCTATGGGCTTCCAAATATCCCGTTGCCAATTCCACAAGAACAGCCTTAGCGAAAGGCTTCTTGAAGGGAAAGATGTAACTCTGTGAGATGAATTAAGAGAGCACAGAGCAGTTTCTCAGAAAGCTTCTTTCCAGTTTTCAACGGAAGATATTTCCTTTTTCACCATAGCCCTCTATGGGCTTCCAAATATCCCTTTGCCAATTCCACAAGAACAGCCTTAGCGAAAGGCTTCTTGAAGGGAAAGATGTAACTCTGTGAGTTGAATTAACAGAACACAGAGCAGTTTCTCAGAAAGCTTCTTTCCAGTTTTGAACGGAAGATATTTCCTTTTTCACCATAGCCCTCTATGGGCTTCCAAATATCCCTTGCCAATTCCACAAGAACAGCCTTAGCGAAAGACTTCTTGAAGGGAACGATGTAACTCTGTGAGATGAATTAACAGAACACAGAGCAGTTTCTCAGAAAGCTTCTTTCCAGTTTTGAACGGAAGATATTTCCTTTTTCACCATAGCCCTCTATGGGCTTCCAAATATCCCTTTGCCAATTCCACAAGAGGAGCCTTAGCGAAAGGCTTCTTGAAGGGAAAGACGTAACTCTGTGAGATGAATTAACAGAACACAGAGCAGTTTCTCAGAAAGCTTCTTTCCAGTTTTGAACGGAAGATATTTCCTTTTTCACCATAGCCCTCTATGGGCTTCCAAATATCCCTTTGCCAATTCCACAAGAACAGCCTTAGCGAAAGGCTTCTTGAAGGGAAAGATGTAACTCTGTGAGATGAATTAACAGAACACAGAGCAGTTTCTCAGAAAACTTCTTTCCAGTTTTGAACGGAAGATATTTCCTTTTTCACCATAGCCCTCTATGGGCTTCCAAATATCCCTTTGCCAATTCCACAAGAACAGCCTTAGCGAAAGGCTTCTTGAAGGGAAAGATGTAACTCTGTGAGATGAATTCACAGAAAACAGAGCAGTTTCTCAGAAAGCTTCTTTCCAGTTTTGAACGGAAGATATTTCCTTTTTCACCATAGCCCTCTATGGGCTTCCAAATATCCCTTTGCCAATTCCACAAGAACAGCCTTAGCGAAAGGCTCCTTGAAGGGAAAGATGTAACTCTGTGAGATGAATTAACAGAACACAGAGAAGTTTCTCAGAAAGCTTCTTTCCAGTTTTTAACGGAAGATATTTCCTTTTTCACCATAGCCCTCTATGGGCTTCCAAATATCCCTTTGCCAATTCCACAAGAACAGCCTTAGCGAAAGGCTTCTTGAAGGGAAAGATGTAACTCTGTGAGATGAATTAACAGAACATAGAACAGTTTCTCAGAAAGCTTCTTTCCAGTTTTGAACGGAAGATATTTCCTTTTTCACCATAGCCCTCTATGGGCTTCCAAATATCCCTTTGCCAATTCCACAAGAACAGCCTTAGCGAAAGGCGTCTTGAAGGGAAAGATGTAACTCTGTGAGATGAATTAACAGAACACAGAGCAGTTTCTCAGAAATCTTCTTTCCAGTTTTGAACGGAAGATATTTACTTTTTCACCTTAGCCCTCTATGGGCTTCCAAATATCCCTTTTCCAATTCCACAAGAACACCCTTACCGAAAGGCTTCCTGAAGGGAAAGATGTAACTCTGTGAGATGAATTAACAGAACATAGAACAGTTTCTCAGAAAGCTTCTTTCCAGTTTTGAACGGAAGATATTTCCTTTTTCACCATAGCCCTCTATGGGCTTCCTAATATCCCTTTGCCAATTCCACAAGAACAGCCTTAGCGAAAGGCTTCTTGAAGGGAAAGATGTAACTCTGTGAGATGAATTCACAGAACACAGAGCAGTTTCTCAGAAAGCTTCCTTCCAGTATTGAACGGAAGATATTTCCTTTTTCACCATAGCCCTCTATGGGCTTCCAAATATCCCTTTGCCAATTCCACAAGAACAGCCTTAGCGAAAGGCTTCTTGAAGGGAAAGATGTAACTCTGTGAGATGAATTAACAGAACACAGAGCAGTTTCTCAGAAAGCTTCTTTCCAATTTTGAATGGAAGATATTTCCTTTTTCACCATAGCCCTCTATGGGCTTCCAAATATCCCTTTGCCAATTCCACAAGAACAGCCTTAGCGAAAGGCTTCTTGAAGGGAAAGATGTAACTCTGTGAGATGAATTAACAGAACATAGAACAGTTTCTCAGAAAGCTTCTTTCCAGTTTTGAACGGAAGATAGTTCCTTTTTCACCATAGCCCTCTATGGGCTTCCAAATATCCCTTTGCCAATTCCACAAGAACAGCCTTAGCGAAAGGCTTCTTGAAGGGAAAGATGTAACTCTGTGAGATGAATTAACAGAACACAGAGCAGTTTCTCAGAAAGCTTCTTTCCAGTTTTGAACGGAAGATATTTCCTTTTTCACCATAGCCCTCTATGGGCTTCAAAATATCCCGTTGCCAATTCCGCAAGAACAGCCTTAGCGAAAGGCTTCTTGAAGGGAAAGATGTAACTCTGTGAGATGAATTAACAGAACACAGAGCAGTTTCCCAGAAAGCTTCTTTCCAGTTTTGAACGGAAGATATTTTCTTTTTCACCATAGCCCTCTATGGGCTTCCAAATATCCCTTTGCCAATTCCACAAGAACAGCCTTAGCGAAAGGCTTCTTGAAGGGAAAGATGTAACTCTGTGAGATGAATTAACAGAACATAGAACAGTTTCTCAGAAAGCTTCTTTCCAGTTTTGAACGGAAGATATTTCCTTTTTCACCGTAGCCCTCTATGGGCTTCCAAATATCCCTTTGCCAATTCCACAAGAACAGCCTTAGCGAAAGGCTTCTTGAAGGGAAAGATGTAACTCTGTGAGATGAATTAACAGAACACAAAGCAGTTTCTCAGAAAGCTTCTTTCCAGTTTTGAACGGAAGATATTTCCTTTTTCACCATAGCCCTCTATGGGCTTCCAAATATCCCTTTGCCAATTCCACAAGAAGAGCCTCAGCGAAAGGCTTCTTGAAAGGAAAGATGTAACTCTGTGAGATGAATTAACAGAACACAGAGCAGTTTCTCAGAAAGCTTCTTTCCAGTTTTGATCGGAAGATATTTCCTTTTTCACCATAGCCCTCTATGGGCTTCCAAATATCCCTTTGCCAATTCCACAAGAACAGCCTTAGCGAAAGGCTTCTTGAGGGGAAAGATGTAACTCTGTGAGATGAATTAACAGAACACAGAGCAGTTTCTCAGAAAGCTTCTTTCCAGTTTTGAACGGAAGATATTTCCTTTTTCACCATAGCCCTCTACGGGCTTCCAAATATCCCTTTGCCAATTCCACAAGAACAGCCTTAGCGAAAGGCGTCTTGAAGGGAAAGATGTAACTCTGTGAGATGAATTAACAGAACACAGAGCAGTTTCTCAGAAATCTTCTTTCCAGTTTTGAACGGAAGATATTTACTTTTTCACCTTAGCCCTCTATGGGCTTCCAAATATCCCTTTTCAAATTCCACAAGAACACCCTTACCGAAAGGCTTCCTGAAGGGAAAGATGTAACTCTGTGAGATGAATTAACAGAACACAGAGCAGTTTCTCAGAAAGCTTCTTTCCAGTTTTGAACGGAAGATATTTCCTTCTTCACCATAGCCCTCTATGGGCTTCCAAATATCCCGTTGCCAATTCCACAAGAACAGCCTTAGCGAAAGGCTTCTTGAAGGGAAAGATGTAACTCTGTGAGATGAATTAACAGAACACAGAGCAGTTTCTCAGAAAGCTTCTTTCCAGTTTTCAACGGAAGATATTTCCTTTTTCACCATAGCCCTCTATGGGCTTCCAAATATCCCTTTGCCAATTCCACAAGAACAGCCTTAGCGAAAGGCTTCTTGAAGGGAAAGATGTAACTCTGTGAGATGAATTAACAGAACATAGAACAGTTTCTCAGAAAGCTTCTTTCCAGTTTTGAACGGAAGATATTTCCTTTTTCACCATAGCCCTCTATGGGCTTCCAAATATCCCTTTGCCAATTCCACAAGAACAGCCTTAGCGAAAGGCTTCTTGAAGGGAAAGATGTAACTCTGTGAGATGAATTAACAGAACATAGAACAGTTTCTCAGAAAGCTTCTTTCCAGTTTTGAACGGAAGATATTTCCTTTTTCACCATAGCCCTCTATGGGCTTCCAAATATCCCTTTGCCAATTCCACAAGAACAGCCTTAGCGAAAGGCTTCTTGAAGGGAAAGATGTAACTCTGTGAGATGAATTAACAGAACACAAAGCAGTTTCTCAGAAAGCTTCTTTCCAGTTTTGAACGGAAGATATTTCCTTTTTCACCATAGCCCTCTATGGGCTTCCAAATATCCCTTTGCCAATTCCACAAGAAGAGCCTCAGCGAAAGGCTTCTTGAAAGGAAAGATGTAACTCTGTGAGATGAATTAACAGAACACAGAGCAGTTTCTCAGAAAGCTTCTTTCCAGTTTTGATCGGAAGATATTTCCTTTTTCACCATAGCCCTCTATGGGCTTCCAAATATCCCTTTGCCAATTCCACAAGAACAGCCTTAGCGAAAGGCTTCTTGAGGGGAAAGATGTAACTCTGTGAGATGAATTAACAGAACACAGAGCAGTTTCTCAGAAAGCTTCTTTCCAGTTTTGAACGGAAGATATTTCCTTTTTCACCATAGCCCTCTATGGGCTTCCAAATATCCCGTTGCCAATTCCACAAGAACAGCCTTAGCGAAAGGCTTCTTGAAGGGAAAGATGTAACTCTGTGAGATGAATTAAGAGAGCACAGAGCAGTTTCTCAGAAAGCTTCTTTCCAGTTTTCAACGGAAGATATTTCCTTTTTCACCATAGCCCTCTATGGGCTTCCAAATATCCCTTTGCCAATTCCACAAGAACAGCCTTAGCGAAAGGCTTCTTGAAGGGAAAGATGTAACTCTGTGAGTTGAATTAACAGAACACAGAGCAGTTTCTCAGAAAGCTTCTTTCCAGTTTTGAACGGAAGATATTTCCTTTTTCACCATAGCCCTCTATGGGCTTCCAAATATCCCTTGCCAATTCCACAAGAACAGCCTTAGCGAAAGACTTCTTGAAGGGAACGATGTAACTCTGTGAGATGAATTAACAGAACACAGAGCAGTTTCTCAGAAAGCTTCTTTCCAGTTTTGAACGGAAGATATTTCCTTTTTCACCATAGCCCTCTATGGGCTTCCAAATATCCCTTTGCCAATTCCACAAGAGGAGCCTTAGCGAAAGGCTTCTTGAAGGGAAAGACGTAACTCTGTGAGATGAATTAACAGAACACAGAGCAGTTTCTCAGAAAGCTTCTTTCCAGTTTTGAACGGAAGATATTTCCTTTTTCACCATAGCCCTCTATGGGCTTCCAAATATCCCTTTGCCAATTCCACAAGAACAGCCTTAGCGAAAGGCTTCTTGAAGGGAAAGATGTAACTCTGTGAGATGAATTAACAGAACACAGAGCAGTTTCTCAGAAAACTTCTTTCCAGTTTTGAACGGAAGATATTTCCTTTTTCACCATAGCCCTCTATGGGCTTCCAAATATCCCTTTGCCAATTCCACAAGAACAGCCTTAGCGAAAGGCTTCTTGAAGGGAAAGATGTAACTCTGTGAGATGAATTCACAGAAAACAGAGCAGTTTCTCAGAAAGCTTCTTTCCAGTTTTGAACGGAAGATATTTCCTTTTTCACCATAGCCCTCTATGGGCTTCCAAATATCCCTTTGCCAATTCCACAAGAACAGCCTTAGCGAAAGGCTCCTTGAAGGGAAAGATGTAACTCTGTGAGATGAATTAACAGAACACAGAGAAGTTTCTCAGAAAGCTTCTTTCCAGTTTTTAACGGA
The DNA here is from genome assembly GCF_047675955.1 of Chlorocebus sabaeus. NCBI lineage: Eukaryota > Metazoa > Chordata > Mammalia > Primates > Cercopithecidae > Chlorocebus > Chlorocebus sabaeus. The sequence continues at coordinate 98,647 of NW_027327796.1, read as the reverse complement.
AGATATTTCCTTTTTCACCATAGCCCTCTATGGGCTTCCAAATATCCCTTTGCCAATTCCACAAGAACAGCCTTAGCGAAAGGCTTCTTGAAGGGAAAGATGTAACTCTGTGAGATGAATTAACAGAACATAGAACAGTTTCTCAGAAAGCTTCTTTCCAGTTTTGAACGGAAGATATTTCCTTTTTCACCATAGCCCTCTATGGGCTTCCAAATATCCCTTTGCCAATTCCACAAGAACAGCCTTAGCGAAAGGCGTCTTGAAGGGAAAGATGTAACTCTGTGAGATGAATTAACAGAACACAGAGCAGTTTCTCAGAAATCTTCTTTCCAGTTTTGAACGGAAGATATTTACTTTTTCACCTTAGCCCTCTATGGGCTTCCAAATATCCCTTTTCCAATTCCACAAGAACACCCTTACCGAAAGGCTTCCTGAAGGGAAAGATGTAACTCTGTGAGATGAATTAACAGAACATAGAACAGTTTCTCAGAAAGCTTCTTTCCAGTTTTGAACGGAAGATATTTCCTTTTTCACCATAGCCCTCTATGGGCTTCCTAATATCCCTTTGCCAATTCCACAAGAACAGCCTTAGCGAAAGGCTTCTTGAAGGGAAAGATGTAACTCTGTGAGATGAATTCACAGAACACAGAGCAGTTTCTCAGAAAGCTTCCTTCCAGTATTGAACGGAAGATATTTCCTTTTTCACCATAGCCCTCTATGGGCTTCCAAATATCCCTTTGCCAATTCCACAAGAACAGCCTTAGCGAAAGGCTTCTTGAAGGGAAAGATGTAACTCTGTGAGATGAATTAACAGAACACAGAGCAGTTTCTCAGAAAGCTTCTTTCCAATTTTGAATGGAAGATATTTCCTTTTTCACCATAGCCCTCTATGGGCTTCCAAATATCCCTTTGCCAATTCCACAAGAACAGCCTTAGCGAAAGGCTTCTTGAAGGGAAAGATGTAACTCTGTGAGATGAATTAACAGAACATAGAACAGTTTCTCAGAAAGCTTCTTTCCAGTTTTGAACGGAAGATAGTTCCTTTTTCACCATAGCCCTCTATGGGCTTCCAAATATCCCTTTGCCAATTCCACAAGAACAGCCTTAGCGAAAGGCTTCTTGAAGGGAAAGATGTAACTCTGTGAGATGAATTAACAGAACACAGAGCAGTTTCTCAGAAAGCTTCTTTCCAGTTTTGAACGGAAGATATTTCCTTTTTCACCATAGCCCTCTATGGGCTTCAAAATATCCCGTTGCCAATTCCGCAAGAACAGCCTTAGCGAAAGGCTTCTTGAAGGGAAAGATGTAACTCTGTGAGATGAATTAACAGAACACAGAGCAGTTTCCCAGAAAGCTTCTTTCCAGTTTTGAACGGAAGATATTTTCTTTTTCACCATAGCCCTCTATGGGCTTCCAAATATCCCTTTGCCAATTCCACAAAAACAGCCTTAGCGAAAGGCTTCTTGAAGGGAAAGATGTAACTCTGTGAGATGAATTAACAGAACATAGAACAGTTTCTCAGAAAGCTTCTTTCCAGTTTTGAACGGAAGATATTTCCTTTTTCACCGTAGCCCTCTATGGGCTTCCAAATATCCCTTTGCCAATTCCACAAGAACAGCCTTAGCGAAAGGCTTCTTGAAGGGAAAGATGTAACTCTGTGAGATGAATTAACAGAACACAAAGCAGTTTCTCAGAAAGCTTCTTTCCAGTTTTGAACGGAAGATATTTCCTTTTTCACCATAGCCCTCTATGGGCTTCCAAATATCCCTTTGCCAATTCCACAAGAAGAGCCTCAGCGAAAGGCTTCTTGAAAGGAAAGATGTAACTCTGTGAGATGAATTAACAGAACACAGAGCAGTTTCTCAGAAAGCTTCTTTCCAGTTTTGATCGGAAGATATTTCCTTTTTCACCATAGCCCTCTATGGGCTTCCAAATATCCCTTTGCCAATTCCACAAGAACAGCCTTAGCGAAAGGCTTCTTGAGGGGAAAGATGTAACTCTGTGAGATGAATTAACAGAACACAGAGCAGTTTCTCAGAAAGCTTCTTTCCAGTTTTGAACGGAAGATATTTCCTTTTTCACCATAGCCCTCTACGGGCTTCCAAATATCCCTTTGCCAATTCCACAAGAACAGCCTTAGCGAAAGGCGTCTTGAAGGGAAAGATGTAACTCTGTGAGATGAATTAACAGAACACAGAGCAGTTTCTCAGAAATCTTCTTTCCAGTTTTGAACGGAAGATATTTACTTTTTCACCTTAGCCCTCTATGGGCTTCCAAATATCCCTTTTCCAATTCCACAAGAACACCCTTACCGAAAGGCTTCCTGAAGGGAAAGATGTAACTCTGTGAGATGAATTAACAGAACACAGAGCAGTTTCTCAGAAAGCTTCTTTCCAGTTTTGAACGGAAGATATTTCCTTCTTCACCATAGCCCTCTATGGGCTTCCAAATATCCCGTTGCCAATTCCACAAGAACAGCCTTAGCGAAAGGCTTCTTGAAGGGAAAGATGTAACTCTGTGAGATGAATTAACAGAACACAGAGCAGTTTCTCAGAAAGCTTCTTTCCAGTTTTCAACGGAAGATATTCCCTTTTTCACCATAGCCCTCTATGGGCTTCCAAATATCCCTTTGCCAATTCCACAAGAACAGCCTTAGCGAAAGGCTTCTTGAAGGGAAAGATGTAACTCTGTGAGATGAATTAACAGAACATAGAACAGTTTCTCAGAAAGCTTCTTTCCAGTTTTGAACGGAAGATATTTCCTTTTTCACCATAGCCCTCTATGGGCTTCCAAATATCCCTTTGCCAATTCCACAAGAACAGCCTTAGCGAAAGGCTTCTTGAAGGGAAAGATGTAACTCTGTGAGATGAATTAACAGAACATAGAACAGTTTCTCAGAAAGCTTCTTTCCAGTTTTGAACGGAAGATATTTCCTTTTTCACCATAGCCCTCTATGGGCTTCCAAATATCCCTTTGCCAATTCCACAAGAACAGCCTTAGCGAAAGGCTTCTTGAAGGGAAAGATGTAACTCTGTGAGATGAATTAACAGAACACAAAGCAGTTTCTCAGAAAGCTTCTTTCCAGTTTTGAACGGAAGATATTTCCTTTTTCACCATAGCCCTCTATGGGCTTCCAAATATCCCTTTGCCAATTCCACAAGAAGAGCCTCAGCGAAAGGCTTCTTGAAAGGAAAGATGTAACTCTGTGAGATGAATTAACAGAACACAGAGCAGTTTCTCAGAAAGCTTCTTTCCAGTTTTGATCGGAAGATATTTCCTTTTTCACCATAGCCCTCTATGGGCTTCCAAATATCCCTTTGCCAATTCCACAAGAACAGCCTTAGCGAAAGGCTTCTTGAGGGGAAAGATGTAACTCTGTGAGATGAATTAACAGAACACAGAGCAGTTTCTCAGAAAGCTTCTTTCCAGTTTTGAACGGAAGATATTTCCTTTTTCACCATAGCCCTCTATGGGCTTCCAAATATCCCGTTGCCAATTCCACAAGAACAGCCTTAGCGAAAGGCTTCTTGAAGGGAAAGATGTAACTCTGTGAGATGAATTAAGAGAGCACAGAGCAGTTTCTCAGAAAGCTTCTTTCCAGTTTTCAACGGAAGATATTTCCTTTTTCACCATAGCCCTCTATGGGCTTCCAAATATCCCTTTGCCAATTCCACAAGAACAGCCTTAGCGAAAGGCTTCTTGAAGGGAAAGATGTAACTCTGTGAGTTGAATTAACAGAACACAGAGCAGTTTCTCAGAAAGCTTCTTTCCAGTTTTGAACGGAAGATATTTCCTTTTTCACCATAGCCCTCTATGGGCTTCCAAATATCCCTTGCCAATTCCACAAGAACAGCCTTAGCGAAAGACTTCTTGAAGGGAACGATGTAACTCTGTGAGATGAATTAACAGAACACAGAGCAGTTTCTCAGAAAGCTTCTTTCCAGTTTTGAACGGAAGATATTTCCTTTTTCACCATAGCCCTCTATGGGCTTCCAAATATCCCTTTGCCAATTCCACAAGAAGAGCCTTAGCGAAAGGCTTCTTGAAGGGAAAGACGTAACTCTGTGAGATGAATTAACAGAACACAGAGCAGTTTCTCAGAAAGCTTCTTTCCAGTTTTGAACGGAAGATATTTCCTTTTTCACCATAGCCCTCTATGGGCTTCCAAATATCCCTTTGCCAATTCCACAAGAACAGTCTTAGCGAAAGGCTTCTTGAAGGGAAAGATGTAACTCTGTGAGATGAATTCACAGAACACAGAGCAGTTTCTCAGAAAGCTTCTTTCCAGTTTTGAACGGAAGATATTTCCTTTTTCACCATAGCCCTCTATGGGCTTCCAAATATCCCTTTGCCAATTCCACAAGAACAGCCTTAGCGAAAGGGTTCTTGAAGGGAAAGATGTAACTCTGTGAGATGAATTAACAGAACACAGAGCAGTTTCTCAGAAAGCTTCTTTCCAGTTTTGAACGGAAGATATTTCCTTTTTCACCGTAGCCCTCTATGGGCTTCCAAATATCCCTTTGCCAATCCCAAAAGAACAGCCTTAGCGAAAGGCTTCTAGAAGGGAAAGATGTAACTCTGTGAGATGAATTAACAGAACACAGAACAGTTTCTCAGAAGTCTTCTTTCCAGTTTTGAACGGAAGATATATCCTTTTTTACCATAGCCCTCTATGGGCTTCCAAATATCCCTTTGCCAATTCCACAAGAACAGCCTTAGCGAAAGGGTTCTTGAAGGGAAAGATGTAACTCTGTGAGATGAACTAACAGAACACAGAGCAGTTTCTCAGAAAACTTCTTTCCAGTTTTGAACGGAAGATATTTCCTTTTTCACCATAGCCCTCTATGGGCTTCCAAATATCCCTTTGCCAATTCCACAAGAACAGCCTTAGCGAAAGGCTTCTTGAAGGGAAAGATGTCACTCTGTGAGATGAATTTACAGAACACAGAGCAGTTTCTCAGAAAGCTTCTTTCCAGTTTTGAACGGAAGATATTTCCTTTTTCACCATAGCCCTCTATGGGCTTCCAAATATCCCTTTGCCAATTCCACAAGAACAGCCTTAGCGAAAGGCTTCTTGAAGGGAAAGATGTAACTCTGTGAGATGAATTAACAGAACACAGAGCAGTTTCTCAGAAAGATTCTTTCCAGTTTTGAGCGGAAGATATTTCCTTTTTCACCATAGCCCTCTATGGGCTTCCAAATATCCCTTTGCCAATTCCACAAGAACAGCCGTAGCGAAAGGCTTCTTGAAGGGAAAGATGTAACTCTGTGAGATGAATTAACAGAACATAGAACAGTTTCTCAGAAAGCTTCTTTCCAGTTTTGAACGGAAGATATTTCCTTTTTCACCATAGCCCTCTATGGGCTTCCAAATATCCCTTTGCCAATTCCACAAGAACAGCCTTAGCGAAAGGCTTCTTGAAGGGAAAGATGTAACTCTGTGAGATGAATTAACAGAACACAGAACAGTTTCTCAGAAAGCTTCTTTCCAGTTTTGAACGGAAGATATTTCCTTTTTCACCATAGCCCTCTATGGGCTTCCAAATATCCCGTTGCCAATTCCACAAGAACAGCCTTAGCGAAAGGCTTCTTGAAGGGAAAGATGTAACTCTGTGAGATGAATTAACAGAACACAGAGCAGTTTCCCAGAAAGCTTCTTTCCAGTTTTGAACGGAAGATATTTTCTTTTTCACCATAGCCCTCTATGGGCTTCCAAATATCCCTTTGCCAATTCCACAAGAACAGCCTTAGCGAAAGGCTTCCTAAAGGGAAAGATGTAACTCTGTGAGATGAATTAACAGAACATAGAACAGTTTCTCAGAAAGCTTCTTTCCAGTTTTGAACGGAAGATATTTCCTTTTTCACCATAGCCCTCTATGGGCTTCCAAATATCCCTTTGCCAATTCCACAAGAACAGCCTTAGCGAAAGGCTTCTTGAAGGGAAAGATGTAACTCTGTGAGATGAATTAACAGAACACAAAGCAGTTTCTCAGAAAGCTTCTTTCCAGTTTTGAACGGAAGATATTTCCTTTTTCACCATAGCCCTCTATGGGCTTCCAAATATCCCTTTGCCAATTCCACAAGAACAGCCTTAGCGAAAGGCTTCTTGAAAGGAAAGATGTAACTCTGTGAGATGAATTAACAGAACACAGAGCAGTTTCTCAGAAAGCTTCTTTCCAATTTTGATCGGAAGGTATTTCCTTTTTCACCATAGCCCTCTATGGGCTTCCAAATATCCCTTTGCCAATTCCACAAGAACAGCCTTAGCGAAAGGCTTCTTGAGCGGAAAGATGTAACTCTGTGAGATGAATTAACAGAACACAGAGCAGTTTCTCAGAAAGCTTCTTTCCAGTTTTGAACGGAAGATATTTCCTTTTTCACCATAGCCCTCTATGGGCTTCCAAATATCCCTTTGCCAATTCCACAAGAACAGCCTTAGCGAAAGGCTTCTTGAAGGGAAAGATGTAACTCTGTGAGATGAATTCACAGAACACAGAGCAGTTTCTCAGAAAGTTTCTTTCCAGTTTTGAACGGAAGATAATTCCTTTTTCACCATAGCCCTCTAAGGGCTTCCAAATATCCCTTTGCCAATTTCACAAGAACAGCCTTCGCGAAAGGCTTCTTAAAGGGAAAGATGTAACTCTGTGAGATGAATTAACAGAACATAGAACAGTTTCTCAGAAAGCTTCTTTCCAGTTTTGAACGGAAGATATTTCCTTTTTCACCATAGCCCTCTATGGGCTTCCAAATATCCCTTTGCCAATTCCACAAGAACAGCCTTAGCGAAAGGCTTCTTGAAGGGAAAGATGTAACTCTGTGAGATGAATTAACAGAACACAGAGCAGTTTCTCAGAAAGATTCTTTCCAGTTTTGAGCGGAAGATATTTCCTTTTTCACCATAGCCCTCTATGGGCTTCCAAATATCCCTTTGCCAATTCCACAAGAACAGCCGTAGCGAAAGGCTTCTTGAAGGGAAAGATGTAACTCTGTGAGATGAATTAACAGAACATAGAACAGTTTCTCAGAAAGCTTCTTTCCAGTTTTGAACGGAAGATATTTCCTTTTTCACCATAGCCCTCTATGGGCTTCCAAATATCCCTTTGCCAATTCCACAAGAACAGCCTTAGCGAAAGGCTTCTTGAAGGGAAAGATGTAACTCTGTGAGATGAATTAACAGAACACAGAACAGTTTCTCAGAAAGCTTCTTTCCAGTTTTGAACGGAAGATATTTCCTTTTTCACCATAGCCCTCTATGGGCTTCCAAATATCCCGTTGCCAATTCCACAAGAACAGCCTTAGCGAAAGGCTTCTTGAAGGGAAAGATGTAACTCTGTGAGATGAATTAACAGAACACAGAGCAGTTTCCCAGAAAGCTTCTTTCCAGTTTTGAACGGAAGATATTTTCTTTTTCACCATAGCCCTCTATGGGCTTCCAAATATCCCTTTGCCAATTCCACAAGAACAGCCTTAGCGAAAGGCTTCCTAAAGGGAAAGATGTAACTCTGTGAGATGAATTAACAGAACATAGAACAGTTTCTCAGAAAGCTTCTTTCCAGTTTTGAACGGAAGATATTTCCTTTTTCACCATAGCCCTCTATGGGCTTCCAAATATCCCTTTGCCAATTCCACAAGAACAGCCTTAGCGAAAGGCTTCTTGAAGGGAAAGATGTAACTCTGTGAGATGAATTAACAGAACACAAAGCAGTTTCTCAGAAAGCTTCTTTCCAGTTTTGAACGGAAGATATTTCCTTTTTCACCATAGCCCTCTATGGGCTTCCAAATATCCCTTTGCCAATTCCACAAGAACAGCCTTAGCGAAAGGCTTCTTGAAAGGAAAGATGTAACTCTGTGAGATGAATTAACAGAACACAGAGCAGTTTCTCAGAAAGCTTCTTTCCAATTTTGATCGGAAGGTATTTCCTTTTTCACCATAGCCCTCTATGGGCTTCCAAATATCCCTTTGCCAATTCCACAAGAACAGCCTTAGCGAAAGGCTTCTTGAGCGGAAAGATGTAACTCTGTGAGATGAATTAACAGAACACAGAGCAGTTTCTCAGAAAGCTTCTTTCCAGTTTTGAACGGAAGATATTTCCTTTTTCACCATAGCCCTCTATGGGCTTCCAAATATCCCTTTGCCAATTCCACAAGAACAGCCTTAGCGAAAGGCTTCTTGAAGGGAAAGATGTAACTCTGTGAGATGAATTCACAGAACACAGAGCAGTTTCTCAGAAAGCTTCTTTCCAGTTTTGAACGGAAGATAATTCCTTTTTCACCATAGCCCTCTAAGGGCTTCCAAATATCCCTTTGCCAATTTCACAAGAACAGCCTTCGCGAAAGGCTTCTTAAAGGGAAAGATGTAACTCTGTGAGATGAATTAACAGAACATAGAACAGTTTCTCAGAAAGCTTCTTTCCAGTTTTGAACGGAAGATATTTCCTTTTTCACCATAGCCCTCTATGGGCTTCCAAATATCCCTTTGCCAATTCCACAAGAACAGCCTTAGCGAAAGGCTTCTTGAAGGGAAAGATGTAACTCTGTGAGTTGAATTAACAGAACACAGAGCAGTTTCTCAGAAAGCTTCTTTCCAGTTTTGAACGGAAGATATTTCCTTCTTCACCATAGCCCTCTATGGGCTTCCAAATATCCCTTTGCCAAATCCACAAGAACAGCCTTAGCGAAAGGCTTCTTGAAGGGAAAGATGTAACTGTGAGATGAATTAACAGAACACAGAGCAGTTTCTCAGAAAGCTTCTTTCAAGTTTTGAGCGGAAGATATTTCCTTTTTCACCATAGCCCTCTATGGGCTTCCAAATATCCCTTTGCCAATTCCACAAGAACAGCCTTAGCGAAAGGCTTCTTGAAGGGAAAGATGTAACTCTGTGAGATGAATTAACAGAACACAGAGCAGTTTCTCAGAAAGCTTCTTTCCAGTTTTGAACGGAAGATATTTCCTTTTTCACCATAGCCCTCTATGGGCTTCCAAATATCCCTTTGCCAATTCCACAAGAACAGCCTTAGCGAAAGGCTTCTTGAAGGGAAAGATGTAACTCTGTGAGATGAATTAACAGAACATAGAACAGTTTCTCAGAAAGCTTCTTTCCAGTTTTGAACGGAAGATATTTCCTTTTTCACCATAGCCCTCTATGGGCTTCCAAATATCCCTTTGCCAATTCCACAAGAACAGCCTTAGCGAAAGGCTTCTTGAAGGGAAAGATGTAACTCTGTGAGATGAATTAACAGAACACAAAGCAGTTTCTCAGAAAGCTTCTTTCCAGTTTTGAACGGAAGATATTTCCTTTTTCACCATAGCCCTCTATGGGCTTCCAAATATCCCTTTGCCAATTCCACAAGAACAGCCTTAGCGAAAGGCTTCTTGAGGGGAAAGATGTAACTCTGTGAGATGAATTAACAGAACACAGAGCAGTTTCTCAGAAAGCTTCTTTCCAGTTTTGAACGGAAGATATTTCCTTTTTCACCATAGCCCTCTATGGGCTTCCAAATATCCCGTTGCCAATTCCACAAGAACAGCCTTAGCGAAAGGCTTCTTGAAGGGAAAGATGTAACTCTGTGAGATGAATTAAGAGAGCACAGAGCAGTTTCTCAGAAAGCTTCTTTCCAGTTTTCAACGGAAGATATTTCCTTTTTCACCATAGCCCTCTATGGGCTTCCAAATATCCCTTTGCCAATTCCACAAGAACAGCCTTAGCGAAAGGCTTCATGAAGGGAAAGATGTAACTCTGTGAGATGAATTAACAGAACACAAAGCAGTTTCTCAGAAAGCTTCTTTCCAGTTTTGAACGGAAGATATTTCCTTTTTCACCATAGCCCTCTATGGGCTTCCAAATATCCCTTTGCCAATTCCACAAGAAGAGCCTCAGCGAAAGGCTTCTTGAAAGGAAAGATGTAACTCTGTGAGATGAATTAACAGAACACAGAGCAGTTTCTCAGAAAGTTTCTTTCCAGTTTTGAACGGAAGATATTTCCTTTTTCACCATAGCCCTCTATGGGCTTCCAAATATCCCTTTGCCAATTCCACAAGAACAGCCTTAGCGAAAGGCTTCTTGAAGGGAAAGATGTAACTCTGTGAGATGAATTCACAGAACACAGAGCAGTTTCTCAGAAAGCTTCCTTCCAGTTTTGAACGGAAGATATTTCCTTTTTCACCATAGCCCTCTATGGGCTTCCAAATATCCCTTTGCCAATTCCACAAGAACAGCCTTAGCGAAAGGCTTCTTGAAGGGAAAGATGTAACTCTGTGAGATGAATTAACAGAACACAGAGCAGTTTCTCAGAAAGCTTCTTTCCAGTTTTGAACGGAAGATATTTCCTTTTTCACCATAGCCCTCTATGGGCTTCCAAATATCCCTTTGCCAATTCCACAAGAACAGCCTTAGCGAAAGGCTTCTTGAAGGGAAAGATGTAACTCTGTGAGTTGAATTAACAGAACACAGAGCAGTTTCTCAGAAAGCTTCTTTCCAGTTTTGAACGGAAGATATTTCCTTTTTCACCATAGCCCTCTATGGGCTTCCAAATATCCCTTTGCCAATTCCACAAGAACAGCCTTAGCGAAAGGCTTCTTGAAGGGAAAGATGTAACTCTGTGAGATGAATTAACAGAACACAGAGCAGTTTCTCAGAAAGCTTCTTTCCAGTTTTGAACGGAAGATATTTCCTTTTTCAGCATAGCCCTCTATGGGCTTCCAAATATCCCTTTGCCAATTCCAAAAGAACAGCCTTAGCGAAAGGCTTCTTGAAGGGAAAGATGTAACTCTGTGAGATGAATTCACAGAACACAGAGCAGTTTCTCAGAAAGCTTCTTTCCAGTTTTGAAGGGTAGATATTTCCTTTTTCACCATAGCCCTCTATGGGCTTCCAAATATCCCTTTGCCAATTCCACAAGAACAGCCTTAGCGAAAGGCTTCTTGAAGGGAAAGATGTAACTCTGTGAGATGAATTAACAGAACACAGAGCAGTTTCTCAGAAAGCTTCTTTCCAGTTTTGAACGGAAGATATTTCCTTTTTCACCATAGCCCTCTATGGGCTTCCAAATATCCCTTTGCCAATTCCACAAGAACAGCCTTAGCGAAAGGGTTCTTGAAGGGAAAGATGTAACTCTGTGAGATGAATTAACAGAACACAGAGCAGTTTCTCAGAAAGCTTCCTTCCAGTTTTGAACGGAAGATATTTCCTTTTTCACCATAGCCCTCTATGGGCTTCCAAATATCCCTTTGCCAATTCCACAAGAACAGCCTTAGCGAAAGGCTTCTTGAAGTGAAAGATGTAACTCTGTGAGATGAATTCACAGAACACAGAGCAGTTTCTCAGAAAGATTCTTTCCAGTTTTGAACGGAAGATATTTCCTTTTTCACCATATCCCTCTAGGGGCTTCCAAATATCCCTTTGCCAATTCCACAATAACAGCCTTATCGAAAGGCTTCTTGAAAGGAAAGATGTAACTCTGTGAGATGAATTAACAGAACACAGAGCAGTTTCTCAGAAAGCTTCTTTCCAGTTTTGAACGGAAGATATTTCCTTTTTCACCATAGCCCTCTATGGGCTTCCAAATATCCCTTTGCCAATTCCACAAGAACAGCCTTAGCGAAAGGCTTCTTGAAGGGAAAGATGTAACTCTGTGAGATGAATTAACAGAACACAGAACAGTTTCTCAGAAGTCTTCTTTCCAGTTTTGAACGGAAGATATATCCTTTTTTACCATAGCCCTCTATGGGCTTCCAACTATCCCTTTGCCAATTCCACAAGAACAGCCTTAGCGAAAGGCTTCTTGAAGGGAAAGATGTAACTCTGTGAGATGAATTAACAGAACACAGAGCAGTTTCTCAGAAAACTTCTTTCCAGTTTTGAACGGAAGATATTTCCTTTTTCACCATAGCCCTCTATGGGCTTCCAACTATCCCTTTGCCAATTCCACAAGAACAGCCTTAGCGAAAGGCTTCTTGAAGGGAAAGATGTAACTCTGTGAGATGAATTAACAGAACACAGAGCAGTTTCTCAGAAAGCTTCTTTCCAGTTTTGAACGGAAGATATTTCCTTTTTCACCATAGCCCTCTATGGGCTTCCAAATATCCCTTTGCCAATTCCACAAGAACAGCCTTAGCGAAAGGCTTCTTGAAGGGAAAGATGTAACTCTGTGAGATGAATTAACAGAACACAGAGCAGTTTCTCACTAAGCTTCTTTCCAGTTTTGAACGGAAGATATTTCCTTTTTCACCATAGCCCTCTATGGGCTTCCAAATATCCCTTTGCCAATTCCACAAGAACAGCCTTAGCGAAAGGCTTCTTGAAAGGAAAGATGTAACTCTGTGAGATGAATTAACAGAACATAGAACAGTTTCTCAGAAAGCTTCTTTCCAGTTTTGAACGGAAGATATTTCCTTTTTCACCATAGCCCTCTATGGGCTTCCAAATATCCCTTTGCCAATTCCACAAGAACAGCCTTAGCGAAAGGCGTCTTGAAGGGAAAGATGTAACTCTGTGAGATGAATTAACAGAACACAGAGCAGTTTCTCAGAAATCTTCTTTCCAGTTTTGAACGGAAGATATTTCCTTTTTCACCTAAGCCCTCTATGGGCTTCCAAATATCCCTTTTCCAATTCCACAAGAACACCCTTACCGAAAGGCTTCCTGAAGGGAAAGATGTAACTCTGTGAGATGAATTAACAGAACACAGAGCAGTTTCTCAGAAAGCTTCTTTCCAGTTTGAACGGAAGATATTTCCTTCTTCACCATAGCCCTCTATGGGCTTCCAAATATCCCGTTGCCAATTCTACAAGAACAGCCTTAGCGAAAGGCTAATTGAAAGGAAAGATGTAACTCTATGAGATGAATTAACAGAACACAGAGCAGTTTCTCAGAAAGCTTCTTTCCAGTTTTCAACGGAAGATATTTCCTTTTTCACCATAGCCCTCTATGGGGTTCCAAATATCCCTTTGCCAATTCCACAAGAACAGCCTTAGCGAAAGGCTTCTTGAAGGGAAAGATGTAACTCTGTGAGATGAATTAACAGAACATAGAACAGTTTCTCAGAAAGCTTCTTTCCAGTTTTCAACGGAAGATATTTCCTTTTTCACCATAGCCCTCTATGGGCTTCCAAATATCCCGTTGCCAATTCCACAAGAACAGCCTTAGCGAAAGGCTTCTTGACGGGAAAGATGTAACTCTGTGATATGAATTCACAGAACACAGAGCAGTTTCTCAGAAAGCTTCCTTCCAGTTTTGAACGGAAGATATTTCCTTTTTCACCATAGCCCTCTATGGGCTTCCAAATATCCCTTTGCCAATTCCACAAGAACAGCCTTAGCGAAAGGCTTCTTGAAGGGAAAGATGTAACTCTGTGAGATGAATTAACAGAACATAGAACAGTTTCTCAGAAAGCTTCTTTCCAGTTTTGAACGGAAGATATTTCCTTTTTCACCATAGCCCTCTATGGGCTTCCAAATATCCCTTTGCCAATTCCACAAGAACAGCCTTAGCGAAAGGCTTCTTGAAGGGAAAGATGTAACTCTGTGAGATGAATTAACAGAACATAGAACAGTTTCTCAGAAAGCTTCTTTCCAGTTTTGAACGGAAGATATTTCCTTTTTCACCATAGCCCTCTATGGGCTTCCAAATATCCCTTTGCCAATTCCACAAGAACAGCCTTAGCGAAAGGCTTCTTGAAGGGAAAGATGTAACTCTGTGAGATGAATTAAGAGAGCACAGAGCAGTTTCTCAGAAAGCTTCTTTCCAGTTTTCAACGGAAGATATTTCCTTTTTCACCATAGCCCTCTATGGGCTTCCAAATATCCCTTTGCCAATTCCACAAGAACAGCCTTAGCGAAAGGCTTCATGAAGGGAAACATGTAACTCTGTGAGATGAATTAACAGAACACAGAGCAGTTTCTCAGAAAGCTTCTTTCCAGTTTTGAACGGAAGATATTTCCTTTTTCACCATAGCCCTCTATGGGCTTCCAAATATCCCTTTGCCAATTCCACAAGAACAGCCTTAGCGAAAGGCTTCTTGAAGGGAAAGATGTAACTCTGTGAGATGAATTAACAGAACACAGAGCAGTTTCTCAGAAAGCTTCTTCCCAGTTTTGAACGGAAGATATTTCCTTTTTCACCATAGCCCTCTATGGGCTTCCAAATATCCCTTTGCCAATTCCACAAGAACAGCCTTAGCGAAAGGCTTCTTGAAGGGAAAGATGTAACTCTGTGAGATGAATTCACAGAACACAGAGCAGTTTCTCAGAAAGCTTCTTTCCAGTTTTGAACGGAAGATATTTCCTTTTTCACCATAGCCCTCTATGGGCTTCCAAATATCCCTTTGCCAATTCCACAAGAACAGCCTTAGCGAAAGGCTTCTTGAAGGGAAAGATGTAACTCTGTGAGATGAATTAACAAAACACAGAGCAGTTTCTCAGAAAGCTTCTTTCCAGTTTTGAACGGAAGATATTTCCTTTTTCACCATAGCCCTCTATGGGCTTCCAAATATCCCGTTGCCAATTCCACAAGAACAGCCTTAGCGAAAGGCTTCTTGAAGGGAAAGATGTAACTCTGTGAGATGAATTAACAGAACACAGAGCAGTTTCCCAGAAAGCTTCTTTCCACTTTTGAACGGAAGATATTTTCTTTTTCACCATAGCCCTCTATGGGCTTCCAAATATCCCTTTGCCAATTCCACAAGAACAGCCTTAGCGAAAGGCTTCTTGAAGGGAAAGATGTAACTCTGTGAGATGAATTAACAGAACATAGAACAGTTTCTCAGAAAGCTTCTTTCCAGTTTTGAACAGAAGATATTTCCTTTTTCACCACAGCCCTCTATGGGCTTCCAAATATCCCTTTGCCAATTCCACAAGAACAGCCTTAGCGAAAGGCTTCTTGAAGGGAAAGATGTAACTCTGTGAGATGAATTAACAGAACACAAAGCAGTTTCTCAGAAAGCTTCTTTCCAGTTTTGAACGGAAGATATTTCCTTTTTCACCATAGCCCTCTATGGGCTTCCAAATATCCCTTTGCCAATTCCACAAGAACAGCCTTAGCGAAAGGCTTCTTGAAAGGAAAGATGTAACTCTGTGAGATGAATTAACAGAACACAGAGCAGTTTCTCAGAAAGCTTCTTTCCAATTTTGATCGGAAGGTATTTCCTTTTTCACCATAGCCCTCTATGGGCTTCCAAATATCCCTTTGCCAATTCCACAAGAACAGCCTTAGCGAAAGGGTTCTTGAGGGGAAAGATGTAACTCTGTGAGATGAATTAACAGAACACAGAGCAGTTTCGCAGAAAGCTTCTTTCCAGTTTTGAACGGAAGATATTTCCTTTTTCACCATAGCCCTCTATGGGCTTCCAAATATCCCTTTGCCAATTCCACAAGAACAGCCTTAGCGAAAGGCTTCTTGAAGGGAATGATGTAACTCTGTGAGATGAATTCACAGAACACAGAGCAGTTTCTCAGAAAGCTTCTTTCCAGTTTTGAACGGAAGATAATTCCTTTTTCACCATAGCCCTCTAAGGGCTTCCAAATATCCCTTTGCCAATTTCACAAGAACAGCCTTCGCGAAAGACTTCTTAAAGGGAAAGATGTAATTCTGTGAGATGAATTAACAGAACATAGAACAGTTTCTCAGAAAGCTTCTTTCCAGTTTTGAACGGAAGATATTTCCTTTTTCACCATAGCCCTCTATGGGCTTCCAAATATCCCTTTGCCAATTCCACAAGAACAGCCTTAGCGAAAGGCTTCTTGAAGGGAAAGATGTAACTCTGTGAGATGAATTAACAGAACACAGAGCAGTTTCTCAGAAATCTTCTTTCCAGTTTTGAACGGAAGATATTTCCTTTTTCACCTTAGCCCTCTATGGGCTTCCAAATATCCCTCTTCCAATTCCACAAGAAGAGCCTTACAGAAAGGCTTCTTGAAGGGAAAGATGTAACTCTGTCAGATGAATTAACAGAACACAGAGCAGTTTCTCAGATAGCTTCTTTCCAGTTTTCAACGGAAGATATTGCCTTCTTCACCATAGCCCTCTATGGGCTTCCAAATATCCCGTTTCCAATTCCACAAGAACAGCCTTAGCGAAAGGCTTCTTGAAGGGAAAGATGTAACTCTGTGAGATGAATTAAGAGAACACAGAGCAGTTTCTCAGAAAGCTTCTTTCCAGTTTTCAACGGAAGATATTTCCTTTTTCACCATAGCCCTCTATGGGCTTCCAAATATCCCTTTGCCAATTCCACAAGAACAGCCTTAGCGAAAGGCTTCTTGAAGGGAAAGATGTAACTCTGTGAGATGAATTAACAGAACATAGAACAGTTTCTCAGAAAGCTTCTTTCCAGTTTTGAACGGAAGATATTTCCTTTTTCACCATAGCCCTCTATGGGCTTCCAAATATCCCTTTGCCAATTCCACAAGAACAGCCTTAGCGAAAGGCTTCTTGAAGGGAAAGATGTAACTCTGTGAGTTGAATTAACAGAACACAGAGCAGTTTCTCAGAAAGCTTCTTTCCAGTTTTGAACGGAAGATATTTCCTTTTTCACCATAGCCCTCTATGGGCTTCCAAATATCCCTTGCCAATTCCACAAGAACAGCCGTAGCGAAAGGCTTCTTGAAGGGAACGATGTAACTCTGTGAGATGAATTAACAGAACACAGAGCAGTTTCTCAGAAAGCTTCTTTCCAGTTTTGAACCGAAGATATTTCCTTTTTCACCATAGCCCTCTATGGGCTTCCAAATATCCCTTTGCCAATTCCACAAGAACAGCCTTAGCGAAAGGCTTCTTGAAGGGAAAGATGTAACTCTGTGAGATGAATTAATACAACACAGAGCAGTTTCTCAGAAAGCTTCTTTCCAGTTTTGAACGGAAGATATTTCCTTTTTCACCATAGCCCTCTATGGGCTTCCAAATATCCCTTTGCCAATTCCAAAAGAACAGCCTTAGCGAAAGGCTTCTTGAAGGGAAAGATGTAACTCTGTGAGATGAATTCACAGAACACAGAGCAGTTTCTCAGACAGCTTCTTTCCTGTTTTGAACGGTAGATATTTCCTTTTTCACCATAGCCCTCTATGGGCTTCCAAATATCCCTTTGCCAATTCCACAAGAACAGCCTTAGCGAAAGGCTTCTTGAAGGGAAAGATGTAACTCTGTGAGATGAATTAACAGAACACAGAGCAGTTTCTCAGAAAGCTTCTTTCCAGTTTTGAACGGAAGATATTTCCTTTTTCACCATAGCCCTCTATGGGCTTCCAAATATCCCTTTGCCAATTCCACAAGAACAGCCTTAGCGAAAGGGTTCTTGAAGGGAAAGATGTAACTCTGTGAGATGAATTAACAGAACACAGAGCAGTTTCTCAGAAAGCTTCCTTCCAGTTTTGAACGGAAGATATTTCCTTTTTCACCATATCCCTCTATGGGCTTCCAAATATCCCTTTGCCAATTCCACAAGAACAGCCTTAGCGAAAGGCTTCTTGAAGTGAAAGATGTAACTCTGTGAGATGAATTCACAGAACACAGAGCAGTTTCTCAGAAAGCTTCTTTCCAGTTTTGAACGGAAGTTATTTCCTTTTTCACCATATCCCTCTAGGGGCTTCCAAATATCCCTTTGCCAATTCCACAATAACAGCCTTATCGAAAGGCTTCTTGAAAGGAAAGATGTAACTCTGTGAGATGAATTAACAGAACACAGAGCAGTTTCTCAGAAAGCTTCTTTCCAGTTTTGAACGGAAGATATTTCCTTTTTCACCATAGCCCTCTATGGGCTTCCAAATATCCCTTTGCCAATTCCACAAGAACAGCCTTAGCGAAAGGCTTCTTGAAGGGAAAGATGTAACTCTGTGAGATGAATTAACAGAACACAGAACAGTTTCTCAGAAGTCTTCTTTCCAGTTTTGAACGGAAGATATATCCTTTTTTACCATAGCCCTCTATGGGCTTCCAACTATCCCTTTGCCAATTCCACAAGAACAGCCTTAGCGAAAGGCTTCTTGAAGGGAAAGATGTAACTCTGTGAGATGAATTAACAGAACACAGAGCAGTTTCTCAGAAAACTTCTTTCCAGTTTTGAACGGAAGATATTTCCTTTTTCACCATAGCCCTCTATGGGCTTCCAACTATCCCTTTGCCAATTCCACAAGAACAGCCTTAGCGAAAGGCTTCTTGAAGGGAAAGATGTAACTCTGTGAGATGAATTAACAGAACACAGAGCAGTTTCTCAGAAAGCTTCTTTCCAGTTTTGAACGGAAGATATTTCCTTTTTCACCATAGCCCTCTATGGGCTTCCAAATATCCCTTTGCCAATTCCACAAGAACAGCCTTAGCGAAAGGCTTCTTGAAGGGAAAGATGTAACTCTGTGAGATGAATTAACAGAACACAGAGCAGTTTCTCACTAAGCTTCTTTCCAGTTTTGAACGGAAGATATTTCCTTTTTCACCATAGCCCTCTATGGGCTTCCAAATATCCCTTTGCCAATTCCACAAGAACAGCCTTAGCGAAAGGCTTCTTGAAAGGAAAGATGTAACTCTGTGAGATGAATTAACAGAACATAGAACAGTTTCTCAGAAAGCTTCTTTCCAGTTTTGAACGGAAGATATTTCCTTTTTCACCATAGCCCTCTATGGGCTTCCAAATATCCCTTTGCCAATTCCACAAGAACAGCCTTAGCGAAAGGCGTCTTGAAGGGAAAATGTAACTCTGTGAGATGAATTAACAGAACACAGAGCAGTTTCTCAGAAATCTTCTTTCCAGTTTTGAACGGAAGATATTTCCTTTTTCACCTTAGCCCTCTATGGGCTTCCAAATATCCCTTTTCCAATTCCACAAGAACACCCTTACCGAAAGGCTTCCTGAAGGGAAAGATGTAACTCTGTGAGATGAATTAACAGAACACAGAGCAGTTTCTCAGAAAGCTTCTTTCCAGTTTTGAACGGAAGATATTTCCTTCTTCACCATAGCCCTCTAAGGGCTTCCAAATATCCCGTTGCCAATTCCACAAGAACAGCCTTAGCGAAAGGCTAATTGAAAGGAAAGATGTAACTCTGTGAGATGAATTAACAGAACACAGAGCAGTTTCTCAGAAAGCTTCTTTCCAGTTTTGAACGGAAGATATTTCCTTTTTCACCATAGCCCTCTATGGGCTTCCAAATATCCCTTTGCCAATTCCACAAGAACAGCCTTAGCGAAAGGCTTCTTGAAGGGAAAGATGTAACTCTGTGAGATGAATTAACAGAACATAGAACAGTTTCTCAGAAAGCTTCTTTCCAGTTTTGAACGGAAGATATTTCCTTTTTCACCATAGCCCTCTATGGGCTTCCAAATATCCCTTTGCCAATTCCACAAGAACAGCCTTAGCGAAAGGCTTCTTGAAGGGAAAGATGTAACTCTGTGAGATGAATTCACAGAACACAGAGCAGTTTCTCAGAAAGCTTCCTTCCAGTTTTGAACGGAAGATATTTCCTTTTTCACCATAGCCCTCTATGGGCTTCCAAATATCCCTTTGCCAATTCCACAAGAACAGCCTTAGCGAAAGGCTTCTTGAAGGGAAAGATGTAACTCTGTGAGATGAATTCACAGAACACAGAGCAGTTTCTCAGAAAGCTTCTTTCCAGTTTTGAACGGAAGATATTTCCTTTTTCACCATAGCCCTCTATGGGCTTCCAAATATCCCTTTGCCAATTCCACAAGAACAGCCTTAGCGAAAGGCTTCTTGAAGGGAAAGATGTAACTCTGTGAGATGAATTAACAGAACATAGAACAGTTTCTCAGAAAGCTTCTTTCCAGTTTTGAACGGAAGATATTTCCTTTTTCACCTTAGCCCTCTATGGGCTTCCAAATATCCCTTTTCCAATTCCAAAAGAACACCCTTACCGAAAGGCTTCCTGAAGGGAAAGATGTAACTCTGTGAGATGAATTAACAGAACACAGAGCAGTTTCTCAGAAAGCTTCTTTCCAGTTTTGAACGGAAGATATTTCCTTATTCACCATAGCCCTCTATTGACTTCCAAATATCCCGTTGCCAATTCCACAAGAACAGCCTTAGCGAAAGGCTTCTTGAAGGGAAAGATGTAACTCTGTGAGATGAATTAACAGAACACAGAGCAGTTTCTCAGAAAGCTTCCTTCCAGTTTTGAACGGAAGATATTTCCTTTTTCACCATAGCCCTCTATGGGCTTCCAAATATCCCTTTGCCAATTCCACAAGAACAGCCTTAGCGAAAGGCTTCCTGAAGGGAAAGATGTAACTCTGTGAGATGAATTCACAGAACACAGAGCAGTTTCTCAGAAAGCTTCTTTCCAGTTTTGAACGGAAGATATTTCCTTTTTCACCATAGCCCTCTATGGGCTTCCAAATATCCCTTTGCCAATTCCACAATAACAGCCTTATCGAAAGGCTTCTTGAAAGGAAAGATGTAACTCTGTGAGATGAATTAACAGAACACAGAGCAGTTTCTCAGAAAGCTTCTTTCCAGTTTTGAACGGAAGATATTTCCTTTTTCACCATAGCCCTCTATGGGCTTCCAAATATCCCTTTGCCAATTCCAAAAGAACAGCCTTAGCGAAAGGCTTCTTGAAGGGAAAGATGTAACTCTGTGAGATGAATTAACACAACACAGAACAGTTTCTCAGAAGTCTTCTTTCCAGTTTTGAACGGAAGATATATCCTTTTTTACCATAGCCCTCTATGGGCTTCCAAATATCCCTTTGCCAATTCCACAAGAACAGACTTAGCGAAAGGCTTCTTGAAGGGAAAGATGTAACTCTGTGAGATGAATTCACAGAACACAGAGCAGTTTCTCAGAAAACTTCTTTCCAGTTTTGAACGGAAGATATTTCCTTTTTCACCATAGCCCTCTATGGGCTTCCAAATATCCCTTTGCCAATTCCACAAGAACAGCCTTAGCGAAAGGCTTCTTGAAGGGAAAGATGTCACTCTGTGAGATGAATTAACAGAACACAGAGCAGTTTCTCAGAAAGATTCTTTCCAGTTTTGAGCGGAAGATATTTCCTTTTTCACCATAGCCCTCTATGGGCTTCCAAATATCCCTTTGCCAATTCCACAAGAACAGCCTTAGCGAAAGGCTTCTTGAAGGGAAAGATGTAACTCTGTGAGATGAATTAAGAGAACACAGAACAGTTTCTCAGAAAGCTTCTTTCCAGTTTTGAACGGAAGATATTTCCTTCTTCACCATAGCCCTCTATTGGCTTCCAAATATCCCGTTGCCAATTCCACAAGAACAGCCTTAGCGAAAGGCTTCTTGAAGGGAAAGATGTAACTCTGTGAGATGAATTAACAGAACACAGAGCAGTTTCTCAGAAAGCTTCTTTCCAGTTTTCAACGGAAGATATTTCCTTTTTCACCATAGCCCTCTATGGGCTTCCAAATATCCCTTTGCCAATTCCACAAGAACAGCCTTAGCGAAAGGCTTCTTGAAGGGAAAGATGTAACTCTGTGAGATGAATTCACAGAACACAGAGCAGTTTCTCAGAAAGCTTCTTTCCAGTTTTGAACGGAAGATATTTCCTTTTTCACCATAGCCCTCTATGGGCTTCCAAATATCCCTTTGCCAATTCCACAAGAACAGCCTTAGCGAAAGGCTTCTTGAAGGGAAAGATGTAACTCTGTGAGATGAATTAACAGAACACAGAGCAGTTTCTCACTAAGCTTCTTTCCAGTTTTGAACGGAAGATATTTCCTTTTTCACCATAGCCCTCTATGGGCTTCCAAATATCCCTTTGCCAATTCCACAAGAACAGCCTTAGCGAAAGGCTTCTTGAAAGGAAAGATGTAACTCTGTGAGATGAATTAACAGAACATAGAACAGTTTCTCAAAAAGCTTCTTTCCAGTTTTGAACGGAAGATATTTCCTTTTTCACCATAGCCCTCTATGGGCTTCCAAATATCCCTTTGCCAATTCCACAAGAACAGCCTTAGCGAAAGGCGTCTTGAAGGGAAAATGTAACTCTGTGAGATGAATTAACAGAACACAGAGCAGTTTCTCAGAAATCTTCTTTCCAGTTTTGAACGGAAGATATTTCCTTTTTCACCTTAGCCCTCTATGGGCTTCCAAATATCCCTTTTCCAATTCCACAAGAACACCCTTACCGAAAGGCTTCCTGAAGGGAAAGATGTAACTCTGTGAGATGAATTAACAGAACACAGAGCAGTTTCTCAGAAAGCTTCTTTCCAGTTTTGAACGGAAGATATTTCCTTCTTCACCATAGCCCTCTAAGGGCTTCCAAATATCCCGTTGCCAATTCCACAAGAACAGCCTTAGCGAAAGGCTAATTGAAAGGAAAGATGTAACTCTGTGAGATGAATTAACAGAACACAGAGCAGTTTCTCAGAAAGCTTCTTTCCAGTTTTGAACGGAAGATATTTCCTTTTTCACCATAGCCCTCTATGGGCTTCCAAATATCCCTTTGCCAATTCCACAAGAACAGCCTTAGCGAAAGGCTTCTTGAAGGGAAAGATGTAACTCTGTGAGATGAATTAACAGAACATAGAACAGTTTCTCAGAAAGCTTCTTTCCAGTTTTGAACGGAAGATATTTCCTTTTTCACCATAGCCCTCTATGGGCTTCCAAATATCCCTTTGCCAATTCCACAAGAACAGCCTTAGCGAAAGGCTTCTTGAAGGGAAAGATGTAACTCTGTGAGATGAATTCACAGAACACAGAGCAGTTTCTCAGAAAGCTTCCTTCCAGTTTTGAACGGAAGATATTTCCTTTTTCACCATAGCCCTCTATGGGCTTCCAAATATCCCTTTGCCAATTCCACAAGAACAGCCTTAGCGAAAGGCTTCTTGAAGGGAAAGATGTAACTCTGTGAGATGAATTCACAGAACACAGAGCAGTTTCTCAGAAAGCTTCTTTCCAGTTTTGAACGGAAGATATTTCCTTTTTCACCATAGCCCTCTATGGGCTTCCAAATATCCCTTTGCCAATTCCACAAGAACAGCCTTAGCGAAAGGCTTCTTGAAGGGAAAGATGTAACTCTGTGAGATGAATTAACAGAACATAGAACAGTTTCTCAGAAAGCTTCTTTCCAGTTTTGAACGGAAGATATTTCCTTTTTCACCTTAGCCCTCTATGGGCTTCCAAATATCCCTTTTCCAATTCCAAAAGAACACCCTTACCGAAAGGCTTCCTGAAGGGAAAGATGTAACTCTGTGAGATGAATTAACAGAACACAGAGCAGTTTCTCAGAAAGCTTCTTTCCAGTTTTGAACGGAAGATATTTCCTTCTTCACCATAGCCCTCTATTGACTTCCAAATATCCCGTTGCCAATTCCACAAGAACAGCCTTAGCGAAAGGCTTCTTGAAGGGAAAGATGTAACTCTGTGAGATGAATTAACAGAACACAGAGCAGTTTCTCAGAAAGCTTCCTTCCAGTTTTGAACGGAAGATATTTCCTTTTTCACCATAGCCCTCTATGGGCTTCCAAATATCCCTTTGCCAATTCCACAAGAACAGCCTTAGCGAAAGGCTTCCTGAAGGGAAAGATGTAACTCTGTGAGATGAATTCACAGAACACAGAGCAGTTTCTCAGAAAGCTTCTTTCCAGTTTTGAACGGAAGATATTTCCTTTTTCACCATAGCCCTCTATGGGCTTCCAAATATCCCTTTGCCAATTCCACAATAACAGCCTTATCGAAAGGCTTCTTGAAAGGAAAGATGTAACTCTGTGAGATGAATTAACAGAACACAGAGCAGTTTCTCAGAAAGCTTCTTTCCAGTTTTGAACGGAAGATATTTCCTTTTTCACCATAGCCCTCTATGGGCTTCCAAATATCCCTTTGCCAATTCCAAAAGAACAGCCTTAGCGAAAGGCTTCTTGAAGGGAAAGATGTAACTCTGTGAGATGAATTAACACAACACAGAACAGTTTCTCAGAAGTCTTCTTTCCAGTTTTGAACGGAAGATATATCCTTTTTTACCATAGCCCTCTATGGGCTTCCAAATATCCCTTTGCCAATTCCACAAGAACAGACTTAGCGAAAGGCTTCTTGAAGGGAAAGATGTAACTCTGTGAGATGAATTCACAGAACACAGAGCAGTTTCTCAGAAAACTTCTTTCCAGTTTTGAACGGAAGATATTTCCTTTTTCACCATAGCCCTCTATGGGCTTCCAAATATCCCTTTGCCAATTCCACAAGAACAGCCTTAGCGAAAGGCTTCTTGAAGGGAAAGATGTCACTCTGTGAGATGAATTCACAGAACACAGAGCAGTTTCTCAGAAAGATTCTTTCCAGTTTTGAGCGGAAGATATTTCCTTTTTCACCATAGCCCTCTATGGGCTTCCAAATATCCCTTTGCCAATTCCACAAGAACAGCCGTAACGAAAGGCTTCTTGAAGGGAAAGATGTAACTCTGTGAGATGAATTAACAGAACATAGAACAGTTTCTCAGAAAGCTTCTTTCCAGTTTTGAACGGAAGATATTTCCTTTTTCACCATAGCCCTCTATGGGCTTCCAAATATCCCTTTGCCAATTCCACAAGAACAGCCTTAGCGAAAGGCTTCTTGAAGGGAAAGATGTAACTCTGTGAGATGAATTCACAGAACACAGAGCAGTTTCTCAGAAAGCTTCTTTCCAGTTTTGAACGGAAGATATTTCCTTTTTCACCATAGCCCTCTATGGGCTTCCAAATATCCCTTTGCCAATTCCACAAGAACAGCCTTAGCGAAAGGCTTCTTGAAGGGAAAGATGTAACTCTGTGAGTTGAATTAACAGAACACAGAGCAGTTTCTCAGAAAGCTTCTTTCCAGTTTTGAACGGAAGATATTTCCTTTTTCACCATAGCCCTCTATGGGCTTCCAAATATCCCTTTGCCAATTCCACAAGAACAGCCTTAGCGAAAGGCTTCTTGAAGGGAAAGATGTAACTCTGTGAGATGAATTAACAGAACATAGAACAGTTTCTCAGAAAGCTTCTTTCCAGTTTTGAACGGAAGATATTTCCTTTTTCACCATAGCCCTCTATGGGCTTCCAAATATCCCTTTGCCAATTCCACAAGAACAGCCTTAGCGAAAGGCGTCTTGAAGGGAAAGATGTAACTCTGTGAGATGAATTAACAGAACACAGAGCAGTTTCTCAGAAATCTTCTTTCCAGTTTTGAACGGAAGATATTTCCTTTTTCACCTTAGCCCTCTATGGGCTTCCAAATATCCCTTTTCCAATTCCACAAAAACACCCTTACAGAAAGGCTTCCTGAAGGGAAAGATGTAACTCTGTGAGATGAATTAACAGAACACAGAGCAGTTTCTCAGAAAGCTTCTTTCCAGTTTTGAACGGAAGATATTTCCTTCTTCACCATAGCCCTCTATGGGCTTCCAAATATCCCGTTGCCAATTCCACAAGAACAGCCTTAGCGAAAGGCTTCTTGAAGGGAAAGATGTAACTCTGTGAGATGAATTAACAGAACACAGAGCAGTTTCTCAGAAAGCTTCTTTCCAGTTTTCAACGGAAGATATTTCCTTTTTCACCATAGCCCTCTATGGGCTTCCAAATATCCCTTTGCCAATTCCACAAGAACAACCTTAGCGAAAGGCTTCTTGAAGGGAAAGATGTAACTCTGTGAGATGAATTAACAGAACATAGAACAGTTTCTCAGAAAGCTTCTTTCCAGTTTTGAAAGGAAGATATTTCCTTTTTCACCATAGCCCTCTATGGGCTTCCAAATATCCCTTTGCCAATTCCACAAGAACAGCCTTAGCGAAAGGCTTCTTGAAGGGAAAGATGTAACTCTGTGAGATGAATTCACAGAACACAGAGCAGTTTCTCAGAAAGCTTCCTTCCAGTTTTGAACGGAAGATATTTCCTTTTTCACCATAGCCCTCTATGGGCTTCCAAATATCCCTTTGCCAATTCCACAAGAACAGCCTTAGCGAAAGGCTTCTTGAAGGGAAAGATGTAACTCTGTGAGATGAATTAACAGAACACAGAGCAGTTTCTCAGAAAGCTTCTTTCCAGTTTTGAACGGAAGATATTTCCTTTTTCACCATAGCCCTCTATGGGCTTCCAAATATCCCTTTGCCAATTCCACAAGAACAGCCTTAGCGAAAGGCTTCTTGAAGGGAAAGATGTAACTCTGTGAGATGAATTAACAGAACATAGAACAGTTTCTCAGAAAGCTTCTTTCCAGTTTTGAACGGAAGATAGTTCCTTTTTCACCATAGCCCTCTATGGGCTTCCAAATATCCCTTTGCCAATTCCACAAGAACAGCCTTAGCGAAAGGCTTCTTGAAGGGAAAGATGTAATTCTGTGAGATGAATTAACAGAACATAGAACAGTTTCTCAGAAAGCTTCTTTCCAGTTTTGAACGGAATATATTTCCTTTTTCACCTTAGCCCTCTATGGGCTTCCAAATATCCCTCTTCCAATTCCACAAGAAAAGCCTTACCGAAAGGCTTCTTGAAGGGAAAGATGTAACTCTGTGTGATGAATTAACAGAACACAGAGCAGTTTCTCAGATAGCTTCTTTCCAGTTTTGAACGGAAGATATTTCCTTCTTCACCATAGCCCTCTATGGGCTTCCAAATATCCCGTTGCCAATTCCACAAGAACAGCCTTAGCGAAAGGCTTCTTGAAGGGAAAGATGTAACTCTGTGAGATGAATTAAGAGAACACAGAGCAGTTTCTCAGAAAGCTTCTTTCCACTTTTCAACGGAAGATATTTCCTTTTTCACCATAGCCCTCTATGGGCTTCCAAATATCCCTTTGCCAATTCCACAAGAACAGCCTTAGCGAAAGGCTTCTTGAAGGGAAAGATGTAACTCTGTGAGATGAATTAACAGAACATAGAACAGTTTCTCAGAAAGCTTCTTTCCAGTTTTGAACGGAAGATATTTCCTTTTTCACCATAGCCCTCTATGGGCTTCCAAATATCCCTTTGCCAATTCCACAAGAACAGCCTTAGCGAAAGGCTTCTTGAAGGGAAAGATGTAACTCTGTGAGTTGAATTAACAGAACACAGTGCAGTTTCTCAGAAAACTTCTTTCCAGTTTTGAACGGAAGATATTTCCTTTTTCACCATAGCCCTCTATGGGCTTGCAAATATCCCTTGCCAATTCCACAAGAACAGCCTTAGCGAAAGGCTTCTTGAAGGGAAAGATGTAACTCTGTGAGATGAATTAACAGAACACAGAGCAGTTTCTCAGAAAGCTTCTTTCCAGTTTTGAACGGAAGATATTTCCTTTTTCACCATAGACCTCTATGGGCTTCCAAATATCCCTTTGCCAATTCCACAAGAACAGCCTTAGCGAAAGGCTTCTTGAAGGGAAAGATGTAACTCTGTGAGATGAATTAACAGAACACAGAGCAGTTTCTCAGAAAGCTTCTTTCCAGTTTTGAACGGAAGATATTTCCTTTTTCACCATAGCCCTCTATGGGCTTCCAAATATCCCTTTGCCAATTCCACAAGAACAGCCTTAGCGAAAGGCTTCTTGAAGGGAAAGATGTAACTCTGTGAGATGAATTAACAGAACACAGAGCAGTTTCTCAGAAAACTTCTTTCCAGTTTTGAACGGAAGATATTTCCTTTTTCACCATAGCCCTCTATGGGCTTCCAAATATCCCTTTGCCAATTCCACAAGAACAGCCTTAGCGAAAGGCTTCTTGAAGGGAAAGATGTAACTCTGTGAGATGAATTCACAGAAAACAGAGCAGTTTCTCAGAAAGCTTCTTTCCAGTTTTGAACGGAAGATATTTCCTTTTTCACCATAGCCCTCTATGGGCTTCCAAATATCCCTTTGCCAATTCCACAAGAACAGCCTTAGCGAAAGGCTCCTTGAAGGGAAAGATGTAACTCTGTGAGATGAATTAACAGAACACAGAGAAGTTTCTCAGAAAGCTTCTTTCCAGTTTTTAACGGAAGATATTTCCTTTTTCACCATAGCCCTCTATGGGCTTCCAAATATCCCTTTGCCAATTCCACAAGAACAGCCTTAGCGAAAGGCTTCTTGAAGGGAAAGATGTAACTCTGTGAGATGAATTAACAGAACATAGAACAGTTTCTCAGAAAGCTTCTTTCCAGTTTTGAACGGAAGATAGTTCCTTTTTCACCATAGCCCTCTATGGGCTTCCAAATATCCCTTTGCCAATTCCACAAGAACAGCCTTAGCGAAAGGCTTCTTGAAGGGAAAGATGTAACTCTGTGAGATGAATTAACAGAACACAGAGCAGTTTCTCAGAAAACTTCTTTCCAGTTTTGAACGGAAGATATTTCCTTTTTCACCATAGCCCTCTATGGGCTTCCAAATATCCCTTTGCCAATTCCACAAGAACAGCCTTAGCGAAAGGCTTCTTGAAGGGAAAGATGTAACTCTGTGAGATGAATTCACAGAAAACAGAGCAGTTTCTCAGAAAGCTTCTTTCCAGTTTTCAACGGAAGATATTTCCTTTTTCACCATAGCCCTCTATGGGCTTCCAAATATCCCTTTGCCAATTCCACAAGAACAGCCTTAGCGAAAGGCTCCTTGAAGGGAAAGATGTAACTCTGTGAGATGAATTAACAGAACACAGAGAAGTTTCTCAGAAAGCTTCTTTCCAGTTTTTAACGGAAGATATTTCCTTTTTCACCATAGCCCTCTATGGGCTTCCAAATATCCCTTTGCCAATTCCACAAGAACAGCCTTAGCGAAAGGCTTCTTGAAGGGAAAGATGTAACTCTGTGAGATGAATTAACAGAACATAGAACAGTTTCTCAGAAAGCTTCTTTCCAGTTTTGAACGGAAGATAGTTCCTTTTTCACCATAGCCCTCTATGGGCTTCCAAATATCCCTTTGCCAATTCCACAAGAACAGCCTTAGCGAAAGGCTTCTTGAAGGGAAAGATGTAATTCTGTGAGATGAATTAACAGAACATAGAACAGTTTCTCAGAAAGCTTCTTTCCAGTTTTGAACGGAAGATATTTCCTTTTTCACCTTAGCCCTCTATGGGCTTCCAAATATCCCTCTTCCAATTCCACAAGAAAAGCCTTACCGAAAGGCTTCTTGAAGGGAAAGATGTAACTCTGTGTGATGAATTAACAGAACACAGAGCAGTTTCTCAGATAGCTTCTTTCCAGTTTTGAACGGAAGATATTTCCTTCTTCACCATAGCCCTCTATGGGCTTCCAAATATCCCGTTGCCAATTCCACAAGAACAGCCTTAGCGAAAGGCTTCTTGAAGGGAAAGATGTAACTCTGTGAGATGAATTAAGAGAACACAGAGCAGTTTCTCAGAAAGCTTCTTTCCACTTTTCAACGGAAGATATTTCCTTTTTCACCATAGCCCTCTATGGGCTTCCAAATATCCCTTTGCCAATTCCACAAGAACAGCCTTAGCGAAAGGCTTCTTGAAGGGAAAGATGTAACTCTGTGAGATGAATTAACAGAACATAGAACAGTTTCTCAGAAAGCTTCTTTCCAGTTTTGAACGGAAGATATTTCCTTTTTCACCATAGCCCTCTATGGGCTTCCAAATATCCCTTTGCCAATTCCACAAGAACAGCCTTAGCGAAAGGCTTCTTGAAGGGAAAGATGTAACTCTGTGAGTTGAATTAACAGAACACAGAGCAGTTTCTCAGAAAACTTCTTTCCAGTTTTGAACGGAAGATATTTCCTTTTTCACCATAGCCCTCTATGGGCTTCCAAATATCCCTTGCCAATTCCACAAGAACAGCCTTAGCGAAAGGCTTCTTGAAGGGAAAGATGTAACTCTGTGAGATGAATTAACAGAACACAGAGCAGTTTCTCAGAAAGCTTCTTTCCAGTTTTGAACGGAAGATATTTCCTTTTTCACCATAGACCTCTATGGGCTTCCAAATATCCCTTTGCCAATTCCACAAGAACAGCCTTAGCGAAAGGCTTCTTGAAGGGAAAGATGTAACTCTGTGAGATGAATTAACAGAACACAGAGCAGTTTCTCAGAAAGCTTCTTTCCAGTTTTGAACGGAAGATATTTCCTTTTTCACCATAGCCCTCTATGGGCTTCCAAATATCCCTTTGCCAATTCCACAAGAACAGCCTTAGCGAAAGGCTTCTTGAAGGGAAAGATGTAACTCTGTGAGATGAATTAACAGAACACAGAGCAGTTTCTCAGAAAACTTCTTTCCAGTTTTGAACGGAAGATATTTCCTTTTTCACCATAGCCCTCTATGGGCTTCCAAATATCCCTTTGCCAATTCCACAAGAACAGCCTTAGCGAAAGGCTTCTTGAAGGGAAAGATGTAACTCTGTGAGATGAATTCACAGAAAACAGAGCAGTTTCTCAGAAAGCTTCTTTCCAGTTTTGAACGGAAGATATTTCCTTTTTCACCATAGCCCTCTATGGGCTTCCAAATATCCCTTTGCCAATTCCACAAGAACAGCCTTAGCGAAAGGCTCCTTGAAGGGAAAGATGTAACTCTGTGACATGAATTAACAGAACACAGAGAAGTTTCTCAGAAAGCTTCTTTCCAGTTTTTAACGGAAGATATTTCCTTTTTCACCATAGCCCTCTATGGGCTTCCAAATATCCCTTTGCCAATTCCACAAGAACAGCCTTAGCGAAAGGCTTCTTGAAGGGAAAGATGTAACTCTGTGAGATGAATTAACAGAACATAGAACAGTTTCTCAGAAAGCTTCTTTCCAGTTTTGAACGGAAGATATTTCCTTTTTCACCATAGCCCTCTATGGGCTTCCAAATATCCCTTTGCCAATTCCACAAGAACAGCCTTAGCGAAAGGCGTCTTGAAGGGAAAGATGTAACTCTGTGAGATGAATTAACAGAACACAGAGCAGTTTCTCAGAAATCTTCTTTCCAGTTTTGAACGGAAGATATTTACTTTTTCACCTTAGCCCTCTATGGGCTTCCAAATATCCCTTTTCCAATTCCACAAGAACACCCTTACCGAAAGGCTTCCTGAAGGGAAAGATGTAACTCTGTGAGATGAATTAACAGAACATAGAACAGTTTCTCAGAAAGCTTCTTTCCAGTTTTGAACGGAAGATATTTCCTTTTTCACCATAGCCCTCTATGGGCTTCCAAATATCCCTTTGCCAATTCCACAAGAACAGCCTTAGCGAAAGGCTTCTTGAAGGGAAAGATGTAACTCTGTGAGATGAATTCACAGAACACAGAGCAGTTTCTCAGAAAGCTTCCTTCCAGTATTGAACGGAAGATATTTCCTTTTTCACCATAGCCCTCTATGGGCTTCCAAATATTCCTTTGCCAATTCCACAAGAACAGCCTTAGCGAAAGGCTTCTTGAAGGGAAAGATGTAACTCTGTGAGATGAATTAACAGAACACAGAGCAGTTTCTCAGAAAGCTTCTTTCCAATTTTGAATGGAAGATATTTCCTTTTTCACCATAGCCCTCTATGGGCTTCCAAATATCCCTTTGCCAATTCCACAAGAACAGCCTTAGCGAAAGGCTTCTTGAAGGGAAAGATATAACTCTGTGAGATGAATTAACAGAACATAGAACAGTTTCTCAGAAAGCTTCTTTCCAGTTTTGAACGGAAGATAGTTCCTTTTTCACCATAGCCCTCTATGGACTTCCAAATATCCCTTTGCCAATTCCACAAGAACAGCCTTAGCGAAAGGCTTCTTGAAGGGAAAGATGTAACTCTGTGAGATGAATTAACAGAACACAGAGCAGTTTCTCAGAAAGCTTCTTTCCAGTTTTGAACGGAAGATATTTCCTTTTTCACCATAGCCCTCTATGGGCTTCAAAATATCCCGTTGCCAATTCCGCAAGAACAGCCTTAGCGAAAGGCTTCTTGAAGGGAAAGATGTAACTCTGTGAGATGAATTAACAGAACACAGAGCAGTTTCCCAGAAAGCTTCTTTCCAGTTTTGAACGGAAGATATTTTCTTTTTCACCATAGCCCTCTATGGGCTTCCAAATATCCCTTTGCCAATTCCACAAGAACAGCCTTAGCGAAAGGCTTCTTGAAGGGAAAGATGTAACTCTGTGAGATGAATTAACAGAACATAGAACAGTTTCTCAGAAAGCTTCTTTCCAGTTTTGAACGGAAGATATTTCCTTTTTCACCGTAGCCCTCTATGGGCTTCCAAATATCCCTTTGCCAATTCCACAAGAACAGCCTTAGCGAAAGGCTTCTTGAAGGGAAAGATGTAACTCTGTGAGATGAATTAACAGAACACAAAGCAGTTTCTCAGAAAGCTTCTTTCCAGTTTTGAACGGAAGATATTTCCTTTTTCACCATAGCCCTCTATGGGCTTCCAAATATCCCTTTGCCAATTCCACAAGAAGAGCCTCAGCGAAAGGCTTCTTGAAAGGAAAGATGTAACTCTGTGAGATGAATTAACAGAACACAGAGCAGTTTCTCAGAAAGCTTCTTTCCAGTTTTGATCGGAAGATATTTCCTTTTTCACCATAGCCCTCTATGGGCTTCCAAATATCCCTTTGCCAATTCCACAAGAACAGCCTTAGCGAAAGGCTTCTTGAGGGGAAAGATGTAACTCTGTGAGATGAATTAACAGAACACAGAGCAGTTTCTCAGAAAGCTTCTTTCCAGTTTTGAACGGAAGATATTTCCTTTTTCACCATAGCCCTCTACGGGCTTCCAAATATCCCTTTGCCAATTCCACAAGAACAGCCTTAGCGAAAGGCGTCTTGAAGGGAAAGATGTAACTCTGTGAGATGAATTAACAGAACACAGAGCAGTTTCTCAGAAATCTTCTTTCCAGTTTTGAACGGAAGATATTTACTTTTTCACCTTAGCCCTCTATGGGCTTCCAAATATCCCTTTTCAAATTCCACAAGAACACCCTTACCGAAAGGCTTCCTGAAGGGAAAGATGTAACTCTGTGAGATGAATTAACAGAACACAGAGCAGTTTCTCAGAAAGCTTCTTTCCAGTTTTGAACGGAAGATATTTCCTTCTTCACCATAGCCCTCTATGGGCTTCCAAATATCCCGTTGCCAATTCCACAAGAACAGCCTTAGCGAAAGGCTTCTTGAAGGGAAAGATGTAACTCTGTGAGATGAATTAACAGAACACAGAGCAGTTTCTCAGAAAGCTTCTTTCCAGTTTTCAACGGAAGATATTTCCTTTTTCACCATAGCCCTCTATGGGCTTCCAAATATCCCTTTGCCAATTCCACAAGAACAGCCTTAGCGAAAGGCTTCTTGAAGGGAAAGATGTAACTCTGTGAGATGAATTAACAGAACATAGAACAGTTTCTCAGAAAGCTTCTTTCCAGTTTTGAACGGAAGATATTTCCTTTTTCACCATAGCCCTCTATGGGCTTCCAAATATCCCTTTGCCAATTCCACAAGAACAGCCTTAGCGAAAGGCTTCTTGAAGGGAAAGATGTAACTCTGTGAGATGAATTAACAGAACATAGAACAGTTTCTCAGAAAGCTTCTTTCCAGTTTTGAACGGAAGATATTTCCTTTTTCACCATAGCCCTCTATGGGCTTCCAAATATCCCTTTGCCAATTCCACAAGAACAGCCTTAGCGAAAGGCTTCTTGAAGGGAAAGATGTAACTCTGTGAGATGAATTAACAGAACACAAAGCAGTTTCTCAGAAAGCTTCTTTCCAGTTTTGAACGGAAGATATTTCCTTTTTCACCATAGCCCTCTATGGGCTTCCAAATATCCCTTTGCCAATTCCACAAGAAGAGCCTCAGCGAAAGGCTTCTTGAAAGGAAAGATGTAACTCTGTGAGATGAATTAACAGAACACAGAGCAGTTTCTCAGAAAGCTTCTTTCCAGTTTTGATCGGAAGATATTTCCTTTTTCACCATAGCCCTCTATGGGCTTCCAAATATCCCTTTGCCAATTCCACAAGAACAGCCTTAGCGAAAGGCTTCTTGAGGGGAAAGATGTAACTCTGTGAGATGAATTAACAGAACACAGAGCAGTTTCTCAGAAAGCTTCTTTCCAGTTTTGAACGGAAGATATTTCCTTTTTCACCATAGCCCTCTATGGGCTTCCAAATATCCCGTTGCCAATTCCACAAGAACAGCCTTAGCGAAAGGCTTCTTGAAGGGAAAGATGTAACTCTGTGAGATGAATTAAGAGAGCACAGAGCAGTTTCTCAGAAAGCTTCTTTCCAGTTTTCAACGGAAGATATTTCCTTTTTCACCATAGCCCTCTATGGGCTTCCAAATATCCCTTTGCCAATTCCACAAGAACAGCCTTAGCGAAAGGCTTCTTGAAGGGAAAGATGTAACTCTGTGAGTTGAATTAACAGAACACAGAGCAGTTTCTCAGAAAGCTTCTTTCCAGTTTTGAACGGAAGATATTTCCTTTTTCACCATAGCCCTCTATGGGCTTCCAAATATCCCTTGCCAATTCCACAAGAACAGCCTTAGCGAAAGACTTCTTGAAGGGAACGATGTAACTCTGTGAGATGAATTAACAGAACACAGAGCAGTTTCTCAGAAAGCTTCTTTCCAGTTTTGAACGGAAGATATTTCCTTTTTCACCATAGCCCTCTATGGGCTTCCAAATATCCCTTTGCCAATTCCACAAGAGGAGCCTTAGCGAAAGGCTTCTTGAAGGGAAAGACGTAACTCTGTGAGATGAATTAACAGAACACAGAGCAGTTTCTCAGAAAGCTTCTTTCCAGTTTTGAACGGAAGATATTTCCTTTTTCACCATAGCCCTCTATGGGCTTCCAAATATCCCTTTGCCAATTCCACAAGAACAGCCTTAGCGAAAGGCTTCTTGAAGGGAAAGATGTAACTCTGTGAGATGAATTAACAGAACACAGAGCAGTTTCTCAGAAAACTTCTTTCCAGTTTTGAACGGAAGATATTTCCTTTTTCACCATAGCCCTCTATGGGCTTCCAAATATCCCTTTGCCAATTCCACAAGAACAGCCTTAGCGAAAGGCTTCTTGAAGGGAAAGATGTAACTCTGTGAGATGAATTCACAGAAAACAGAGCAGTTTCTCAGAAAGCTTCTTTCCAGTTTTGAACGGAAGATATTTCCTTTTTCACCATAGCCCTCTATGGGCTTCCAAATATCCCTTTGCCAATTCCACAAGAACAGCCTTAGCGAAAGGCTCCTTGAAGGGAAAGATGTAACTCTGTGAGATGAATTAACAGAACACAGAGAAGTTTCTCAGAAAGCTTCTTTCCAGTTTTTAACGGAAGATATTTCCTTTTTCACCATAGCCCTCTATGGGCTTCCAAATATCCCTTTGCCAATTCCACAAGAACAGCCTTAGCGAAAGGCTTCTTGAAGGGAAAGATGTAACTCTGTGAGATGAATTAACAGAACATAGAACAGTTTCTCAGAAAGCTTCTTTCCAGTTTTGAACGGAAGATATTTCCTTTTTCACCATAGCCCTCTATGGGCTTCCAAATATCCCTTTGCCAATTCCACAAGAACAGCCTTAGCGAAAGGCGTCTTGAAGGGAAAGATGTAACTCTGTGAGATGAATTAACAGAACACAGAGCAGTTTCTCAGAAATCTTCTTTCCAGTTTTGAACGGAAGATATTTACTTTTTCACCTTAGCCCTCTATGGGCTTCCAAATATCCCTTTTCCAATTCCACAAGAACACCCTTACCGAAAGGCTTCCTGAAGGGAAAGATGTAACTCTGTGAGATGAATTAACAGAACATAGAACAGTTTCTCAGAAAGCTTCTTTCCAGTTTTGAACGGAAGATATTTCCTTTTTCACCATAGCCCTCTATGGGCTTCCTAATATCCCTTTGCCAATTCCACAAGAACAGCCTTAGCGAAAGGCTTCTTGAAGGGAAAGATGTAACTCTGTGAGATGAATTCACAGAACACAGAGCAGTTTCTCAGAAAGCTTCCTTCCAGTATTGAACGGAAGATATTTCCTTTTTCACCATAGCCCTCTATGGGCTTCCAAATATCCCTTTGCCAATTCCACAAGAACAGCCTTAGCGAAAGGCTTCTTGAAGGGAAAGATGTAACTCTGTGAGATGAATTAACAGAACACAGAGCAGTTTCTCAGAAAGCTTCTTTCCAATTTTGAATGGAAGATATTTCCTTTTTCACCATAGCCCTCTATGGGCTTCCAAATATCCCTTTGCCAATTCCACAAGAACAGCCTTAGCGAAAGGCTTCTTGAAGGGAAAGATGTAACTCTGTGAGATGAATTAACAGAACATAGAACAGTTTCTCAGAAAGCTTCTTTCCAGTTTTGAACGGAAGATAGTTCCTTTTTCACCATAGCCCTCTATGGGCTTCCAAATATCCCTTTGCCAATTCCACAAGAACAGCCTTAGCGAAAGGCTTCTTGAAGGGAAAGATGTAACTCTGTGAGATGAATTAACAGAACACAGAGCAGTTTCTCAGAAAGCTTCTTTCCAGTTTTGAACGGAAGATATTTCCTTTTTCACCATAGCCCTCTATGGGCTTCAAAATATCCCGTTGCCAATTCCGCAAGAACAGCCTTAGCGAAAGGCTTCTTGAAGGGAAAGATGTAACTCTGTGAGATGAATTAACAGAACACAGAGCAGTTTCCCAGAAAGCTTCTTTCCAGTTTTGAACGGAAGATATTTTCTTTTTCACCATAGCCCTCTATGGGCTTCCAAATATCCCTTTGCCAATTCCACAAAAACAGCCTTAGCGAAAGGCTTCTTGAAGGGAAAGATGTAACTCTGTGAGATGAATTAACAGAACATAGAACAGTTTCTCAGAAAGCTTCTTTCCAGTTTTGAACGGAAGATATTTCCTTTTTCACCGTAGCCCTCTATGGGCTTCCAAATATCCCTTTGCCAATTCCACAAGAACAGCCTTAGCGAAAGGCTTCTTGAAGGGAAAGATGTAACTCTGTGAGATGAATTAACAGAACACAAAGCAGTTTCTCAGAAAGCTTCTTTCCAGTTTTGAACGGAAGATATTTCCTTTTTCACCATAGCCCTCTATGGGCTTCCAAATATCCCTTTGCCAATTCCACAAGAAGAGCCTCAGCGAAAGGCTTCTTGAAAGGAAAGATGTAACTCTGTGAGATGAATTAACAGAACACAGAGCAGTTTCTCAGAAAGCTTCTTTCCAGTTTTGATCGGAAGATATTTCCTTTTTCACCATAGCCCTCTATGGGCTTCCAAATATCCCTTTGCCAATTCCACAAGAACAGCCTTAGCGAAAGGCTTCTTGAGGGGAAAGATGTAACTCTGTGAGATGAATTAACAGAACACAGAGCAGTTTCTCAGAAAGCTTCTTTCCAGTTTTGAACGGAAGATATTTCCTTTTTCACCATAGCCCTCTACGGGCTTCCAAATATCCCTTTGCCAATTCCACAAGAACAGCCTTAGCGAAAGGCGTCTTGAAGGGAAAGATGTAACTCTGTGAGATGAATTAACAGAACACAGAGCAGTTTCTCAGAAATCTTCTTTCCAGTTTTGAACGGAAGATATTTACTTTTTCACCTTAGCCCTCTATGGGCTTCCAAATATCCCTTTTCCAATTCCACAAGAACACCCTTACCGAAAGGCTTCCTGAAGGGAAAGATGTAACTCTGTGAGATGAATTAACAGAACACAGAGCAGTTTCTCAGAAAGCTTCTTTCCAGTTTTGAACGGAAGATATTTCCTTCTTCACCATAGCCCTCTATGGGCTTCCAAATATCCCGTTGCCAATTCCACAAGAACAGCCTTAGCGAAAGGCTTCTTGAAGGGAAAGATGTAACTCTGTGAGATGAATTAACAGAACACAGAGCAGTTTCTCAGAAAGCTTCTTTCCAGTTTTCAACGGAAGATATTCCCTTTTTCACCATAGCCCTCTATGGGCTTCCAAATATCCCTTTGCCAATTCCACAAGAACAGCCTTAGCGAAAGGCTTCTTGAAGGGAAAGATGTAACTCTGTGAGATGAATTAACAGAACATAGAACAGTTTCTCAGAAAGCTTCTTTCCAGTTTTGAACGGAAGATATTTCCTTTTTCACCATAGCCCTCTATGGGCTTCCAAATATCCCTTTGCCAATTCCACAAGAACAGCCTTAGCGAAAGGCTTCTTGAAGGGAAAGATGTAACTCTGTGAGATGAATTAACAGAACATAGAACAGTTTCTCAGAAAGCTTCTTTCCAGTTTTGAACGGAAGATATTTCCTTTTTCACCATAGCCCTCTATGGGCTTCCAAATATCCCTTTGCCAATTCCACAAGAACAGCCTTAGCGAAAGGCTTCTTGAAGGGAAAGATGTAACTCTGTGAGATGAATTAACAGAACACAAAGCAGTTTCTCAGAAAGCTTCTTTCCAGTTTTGAACGGAAGATATTTCCTTTTTCACCATAGCCCTCTATGGGCTTCCAAATATCCCTTTGCCAATTCCACAAGAAGAGCCTCAGCGAAAGGCTTCTTGAAAGGAAAGATGTAACTCTGTGAGATGAATTAACAGAACACAGAGCAGTTTCTCAGAAAGCTTCTTTCCAGTTTTGATCGGAAGATATTTCCTTTTTCACCATAGCCCTCTATGGGCTTCCAAATATCCCTTTGCCAATTCCACAAGAACAGCCTTAGCGAAAGGCTTCTTGAGGGGAAAGATGTAACTCTGTGAGATGAATTAACAGAACACAGAGCAGTTTCTCAGAAAGCTTCTTTCCAGTTTTGAACGGAAGATATTTCCTTTTTCACCATAGCCCTCTATGGGCTTCCAAATATCCCGTTGCCAATTCCACAAGAACAGCCTTAGCGAAAGGCTTCTTGAAGGGAAAGATGTAACTCTGTGAGATGAATTAAGAGAGCACAGAGCAGTTTCTCAGAAAGCTTCTTTCCAGTTTTCAACGGAAGATATTTCCTTTTTCACCATAGCCCTCTATGGGCTTCCAAATATCCCTTTGCCAATTCCACAAGAACAGCCTTAGCGAAAGGCTTCTTGAAGGGAAAGATGTAACTCTGTGAGTTGAATTAACAGAACACAGAGCAGTTTCTCAGAAAGCTTCTTTCCAGTTTTGAACGGAAGATATTTCCTTTTTCACCATAGCCCTCTATGGGCTTCCAAATATCCCTTGCCAATTCCACAAGAACAGCCTTAGCGAAAGACTTCTTGAAGGGAACGATGTAACTCTGTGAGATGAATTAACAGAACACAGAGCAGTTTCTCAGAAAGCTTCTTTCCAGTTTTGAACGGAAGATATTTCCTTTTTCACCATAGCCCTCTATGGGCTTCCAAATATCCCTTTGCCAATTCCACAAGAAGAGCCTTAGCGAAAGGCTTCTTGAAGGGAAAGACGTAACTCTGTGAGATGAATTAACAGAACACAGAGCAGTTTCTCAGAAAGCTTCTTTCCAGTTTTGAACGGAAGATATTTCCTTTTTCACCATAGCCCTCTATGGGCTTCCAAATATCCCTTTGCCAATTCCACAAGAACAGTCTTAGCGAAAGGCTTCTTGAAGGGAAAGATGTAACTCTGTGAGATGAATTCACAGAACACAGAGCAGTTTCTCAGAAAGCTTCTTTCCAGTTTTGAACGGAAGATATTTCCTTTTTCACCATAGCCCTCTATGGGCTTCCAAATATCCCTTTGCCAATTCCACAAGAACAGCCTTAGCGAAAGGGTTCTTGAAGGGAAAGATGTAACTCTGTGAGATGAATTAACAGAACACAGAGCAGTTTCTCAGAAAGCTTCTTTCCAGTTTTGAACGGAAGATATTTCCTTTTTCACCGTAGCCCTCTATGGGCTTCCAAATATCCCTTTGCCAATCCCAAAAGAACAGCCTTAGCGAAAGGCTTCTAGAAGGGAAAGATGTAACTCTGTGAGATGAATTAACAGAACACAGAACAGTTTCTCAGAAGTCTTCTTTCCAGTTTTGAACGGAAGATATATCCTTTTTTACCATAGCCCTCTATGGGCTTCCAAATATCCCTTTGCCAATTCCACAAGAACAGCCTTAGCGAAAGGGTTCTTGAAGGGAAAGATGTAACTCTGTGAGATGAACTAACAGAACACAGAGCAGTTTCTCAGAAAACTTCTTTCCAGTTTTGAACGGAAGATATTTCCTTTTTCACCATAGCCCTCTATGGGCTTCCAAATATCCCTTTGCCAATTCCACAAGAACAGCCTTAGCGAAAGGCTTCTTGAAGGGAAAGATGTCACTCTGTGAGATGAATTTACAGAACACAGAGCAGTTTCTCAGAAAGCTTCTTTCCAGTTTTGAACGGAAGATATTTCCTTTTTCACCATAGCCCTCTATGGGCTTCCAAATATCCCTTTGCCAATTCCACAAGAACAGCCTTAGCGAAAGGCTTCTTGAAGGGAAAGATGTAACTCTGTGAGATGAATTAACAGAACACAGAGCAGTTTCTCAGAAAGATTCTTTCCAGTTTTGAGCGGAAGATATTTCCTTTTTCACCATAGCCCTCTATGGGCTTCCAAATATCCCTTTGCCAATTCCACAAGAACAGCCGTAGCGAAAGGCTTCTTGAAGGGAAAGATGTAACTCTGTGAGATGAATTAACAGAACATAGAACAGTTTCTCAGAAAGCTTCTTTCCAGTTTTGAACGGAAGATATTTCCTTTTTCACCATAGCCCTCTATGGGCTTCCAAATATCCCTTTGCCAATTCCACAAGAACAGCCTTAGCGAAAGGCTTCTTGAAGGGAAAGATGTAACTCTGTGAGATGAATTAACAGAACACAGAACAGTTTCTCAGAAAGCTTCTTTCCAGTTTTGAACGGAAGATATTTCCTTTTTCACCATAGCCCTCTATGGGCTTCCAAATATCCCGTTGCCAATTCCACAAGAACAGCCTTAGCGAAAGGCTTCTTGAAGGGAAAGATGTAACTCTGTGAGATGAATTAACAGAACACAGAGCAGTTTCCCAGAAAGCTTCTTTCCAGTTTTGAACGGAAGATATTTTCTTTTTCACCATAGCCCTCTATGGGCTTCCAAATATCCCTTTGCCAATTCCACAAGAACAGCCTTAGCGAAAGGCTTCCTAAAGGGAAAGATGTAACTCTGTGAGATGAATTAACAGAACATAGAACAGTTTCTCAGAAAGCTTCTTTCCAGTTTTGAACGGAAGATATTTCCTTTTTCACCATAGCCCTCTATGGGCTTCCAAATATCCCTTTGCCAATTCCACAAGAACAGCCTTAGCGAAAGGCTTCTTGAAGGGAAAGATGTAACTCTGTGAGATGAATTAACAGAACACAAAGCAGTTTCTCAGAAAGCTTCTTTCCAGTTTTGAACGGAAGATATTTCCTTTTTCACCATAGCCCTCTATGGGCTTCCAAATATCCCTTTGCCAATTCCACAAGAACAGCCTTAGCGAAAGGCTTCTTGAAAGGAAAGATGTAACTCTGTGAGATGAATTAACAGAACACAGAGCAGTTTCTCAGAAAGCTTCTTTCCAATTTTGATCGGAAGGTATTTCCTTTTTCACCATAGCCCTCTATGGGCTTCCAAATATCCCTTTGCCAATTCCACAAGAACAGCCTTAGCGAAAGGCTTCTTGAGCGGAAAGATGTAACTCTGTGAGATGAATTAACAGAACACAGAGCAGTTTCTCAGAAAGCTTCTTTCCAGTTTTGAACGGAAGATATTTCCTTTTTCACCATAGCCCTCTATGGGCTTCCAAATATCCCTTTGCCAATTCCACAAGAACAGCCTTAGCGAAAGGCTTCTTGAAGGGAAAGATGTAACTCTGTGAGATGAATTCACAGAACACAGAGCAGTTTCTCAGAAAGTTTCTTTCCAGTTTTGAACGGAAGATAATTCCTTTTTCACCATAGCCCTCTAAGGGCTTCCAAATATCCCTTTGCCAATTTCACAAGAACAGCCTTCGCGAAAGGCTTCTTAAAGGGAAAGATGTAACTCTGTGAGATGAATTAACAGAACATAGAACAGTTTCTCAGAAAGCTTCTTTCCAGTTTTGAACGGAAGATATTTCCTTTTTCACCATAGCCCTCTATGGGCTTCCAAATATCCCTTTGCCAATTCCACAAGAACAGCCTTAGCGAAAGGCTTCTTGAAGGGAAAGATGTAACTCTGTGAGATGAATTAACAGAACACAGAGCAGTTTCTCAGAAAGATTCTTTCCAGTTTTGAGCGGAAGATATTTCC
Source organism: Chlorocebus sabaeus (assembly GCF_047675955.1). Classification (NCBI taxonomy): domain Eukaryota; kingdom Metazoa; phylum Chordata; class Mammalia; order Primates; family Cercopithecidae; genus Chlorocebus; species Chlorocebus sabaeus. The sequence goes on along the minus strand of NW_027327796.1, from coordinate 56,680 downwards.
TTTTTCACCATAGCCCTCTATGGGCTTCCAAATATCCCTTTGCCAATTCCACAAGAACAGCCGTAGCGAAAGGCTTCTTGAAGGGAAAGATGTAACTCTGTGAGATGAATTAACAGAACATAGAACAGTTTCTCAGAAAGCTTCTTTCCAGTTTTGAACGGAAGATATTTCCTTTTTCACCATAGCCCTCTATGGGCTTCCAAATATCCCTTTGCCAATTCCACAAGAACAGCCTTAGCGAAAGGCTTCTTGAAGGGAAAGATGTAACTCTGTGAGATGAATTAACAGAACACAGAACAGTTTCTCAGAAAGCTTCTTTCCAGTTTTGAACGGAAGATATTTCCTTTTTCACCATAGCCCTCTATGGGCTTCCAAATATCCCGTTGCCAATTCCACAAGAACAGCCTTAGCGAAAGGCTTCTTGAAGGGAAAGATGTAACTCTGTGAGATGAATTAACAGAACACAGAGCAGTTTCCCAGAAAGCTTCTTTCCAGTTTTGAACGGAAGATATTTTCTTTTTCACCATAGCCCTCTATGGGCTTCCAAATATCCCTTTGCCAATTCCACAAGAACAGCCTTAGCGAAAGGCTTCCTAAAGGGAAAGATGTAACTCTGTGAGATGAATTAACAGAACATAGAACAGTTTCTCAGAAAGCTTCTTTCCAGTTTTGAACGGAAGATATTTCCTTTTTCACCATAGCCCTCTATGGGCTTCCAAATATCCCTTTGCCAATTCCACAAGAACAGCCTTAGCGAAAGGCTTCTTGAAGGGAAAGATGTAACTCTGTGAGATGAATTAACAGAACACAAAGCAGTTTCTCAGAAAGCTTCTTTCCAGTTTTGAACGGAAGATATTTCCTTTTTCACCATAGCCCTCTATGGGCTTCCAAATATCCCTTTGCCAATTCCACAAGAACAGCCTTAGCGAAAGGCTTCTTGAAAGGAAAGATGTAACTCTGTGAGATGAATTAACAGAACACAGAGCAGTTTCTCAGAAAGCTTCTTTCCAATTTTGATCGGAAGGTATTTCCTTTTTCACCATAGCCCTCTATGGGCTTCCAAATATCCCTTTGCCAATTCCACAAGAACAGCCTTAGCGAAAGGCTTCTTGAGCGGAAAGATGTAACTCTGTGAGATGAATTAACAGAACACAGAGCAGTTTCTCAGAAAGCTTCTTTCCAGTTTTGAACGGAAGATATTTCCTTTTTCACCATAGCCCTCTATGGGCTTCCAAATATCCCTTTGCCAATTCCACAAGAACAGCCTTAGCGAAAGGCTTCTTGAAGGGAAAGATGTAACTCTGTGAGATGAATTCACAGAACACAGAGCAGTTTCTCAGAAAGCTTCTTTCCAGTTTTGAACGGAAGATAATTCCTTTTTCACCATAGCCCTCTAAGGGCTTCCAAATATCCCTTTGCCAATTTCACAAGAACAGCCTTCGCGAAAGGCTTCTTAAAGGGAAAGATGTAACTCTGTGAGATGAATTAACAGAACATAGAACAGTTTCTCAGAAAGCTTCTTTCCAGTTTTGAACGGAAGATATTTCCTTTTTCACCATAGCCCTCTATGGGCTTCCAAATATCCCTTTGCCAATTCCACAAGAACAGCCTTAGCGAAAGGCTTCTTGAAGGGAAAGATGTAACTCTGTGAGTTGAATTAACAGAACACAGAGCAGTTTCTCAGAAAGCTTCTTTCCAGTTTTGAACGGAAGATATTTCCTTCTTCACCATAGCCCTCTATGGGCTTCCAAATATCCCTTTGCCAAATCCACAAGAACAGCCTTAGCGAAAGGCTTCTTGAAGGGAAAGATGTAACTGTGAGATGAATTAACAGAACACAGAGCAGTTTCTCAGAAAGCTTCTTTCAAGTTTTGAGCGGAAGATATTTCCTTTTTCACCATAGCCCTCTATGGGCTTCCAAATATCCCTTTGCCAATTCCACAAGAACAGCCTTAGCGAAAGGCTTCTTGAAGGGAAAGATGTAACTCTGTGAGATGAATTAACAGAACACAGAGCAGTTTCTCAGAAAGCTTCTTTCCAGTTTTGAACGGAAGATATTTCCTTTTTCACCATAGCCCTCTATGGGCTTCCAAATATCCCTTTGCCAATTCCACAAGAACAGCCTTAGCGAAAGGCTTCTTGAAGGGAAAGATGTAACTCTGTGAGATGAATTAACAGAACATAGAACAGTTTCTCAGAAAGCTTCTTTCCAGTTTTGAACGGAAGATATTTCCTTTTTCACCATAGCCCTCTATGGGCTTCCAAATATCCCTTTGCCAATTCCACAAGAACAGCCTTAGCGAAAGGCTTCTTGAAGGGAAAGATGTAACTCTGTGAGATGAATTAACAGAACACAAAGCAGTTTCTCAGAAAGCTTCTTTCCAGTTTTGAACGGAAGATATTTCCTTTTTCACCATAGCCCTCTATGGGCTTCCAAATATCCCTTTGCCAATTCCACAAGAACAGCCTTAGCGAAAGGCTTCTTGAGGGGAAAGATGTAACTCTGTGAGATGAATTAACAGAACACAGAGCAGTTTCTCAGAAAGCTTCTTTCCAGTTTTGAACGGAAGATATTTCCTTTTTCACCATAGCCCTCTATGGGCTTCCAAATATCCCGTTGCCAATTCCACAAGAACAGCCTTAGCGAAAGGCTTCTTGAAGGGAAAGATGTAACTCTGTGAGATGAATTAAGAGAGCACAGAGCAGTTTCTCAGAAAGCTTCTTTCCAGTTTTCAACGGAAGATATTTCCTTTTTCACCATAGCCCTCTATGGGCTTCCAAATATCCCTTTGCCAATTCCACAAGAACAGCCTTAGCGAAAGGCTTCATGAAGGGAAAGATGTAACTCTGTGAGATGAATTAACAGAACACAAAGCAGTTTCTCAGAAAGCTTCTTTCCAGTTTTGAACGGAAGATATTTCCTTTTTCACCATAGCCCTCTATGGGCTTCCAAATATCCCTTTGCCAATTCCACAAGAAGAGCCTCAGCGAAAGGCTTCTTGAAAGGAAAGATGTAACTCTGTGAGATGAATTAACAGAACACAGAGCAGTTTCTCAGAAAGTTTCTTTCCAGTTTTGAACGGAAGATATTTCCTTTTTCACCATAGCCCTCTATGGGCTTCCAAATATCCCTTTGCCAATTCCACAAGAACAGCCTTAGCGAAAGGCTTCTTGAAGGGAAAGATGTAACTCTGTGAGATGAATTCACAGAACACAGAGCAGTTTCTCAGAAAGCTTCCTTCCAGTTTTGAACGGAAGATATTTCCTTTTTCACCATAGCCCTCTATGGGCTTCCAAATATCCCTTTGCCAATTCCACAAGAACAGCCTTAGCGAAAGGCTTCTTGAAGGGAAAGATGTAACTCTGTGAGATGAATTAACAGAACACAGAGCAGTTTCTCAGAAAGCTTCTTTCCAGTTTTGAACGGAAGATATTTCCTTTTTCACCATAGCCCTCTATGGGCTTCCAAATATCCCTTTGCCAATTCCACAAGAACAGCCTTAGCGAAAGGCTTCTTGAAGGGAAAGATGTAACTCTGTGAGTTGAATTAACAGAACACAGAGCAGTTTCTCAGAAAGCTTCTTTCCAGTTTTGAACGGAAGATATTTCCTTTTTCACCATAGCCCTCTATGGGCTTCCAAATATCCCTTTGCCAATTCCACAAGAACAGCCTTAGCGAAAGGCTTCTTGAAGGGAAAGATGTAACTCTGTGAGATGAATTAACAGAACACAGAGCAGTTTCTCAGAAAGCTTCTTTCCAGTTTTGAACGGAAGATATTTCCTTTTTCAGCATAGCCCTCTATGGGCTTCCAAATATCCCTTTGCCAATTCCAAAAGAACAGCCTTAGCGAAAGGCTTCTTGAAGGGAAAGATGTAACTCTGTGAGATGAATTCACAGAACACAGAGCAGTTTCTCAGAAAGCTTCTTTCCAGTTTTGAAGGGTAGATATTTCCTTTTTCACCATAGCCCTCTATGGGCTTCCAAATATCCCTTTGCCAATTCCACAAGAACAGCCTTAGCGAAAGGCTTCTTGAAGGGAAAGATGTAACTCTGTGAGATGAATTAACAGAACACAGAGCAGTTTCTCAGAAAGCTTCTTTCCAGTTTTGAACGGAAGATATTTCCTTTTTCACCATAGCCCTCTATGGGCTTCCAAATATCCCTTTGCCAATTCCACAAGAACAGCCTTAGCGAAAGGGTTCTTGAAGGGAAAGATGTAACTCTGTGAGATGAATTAACAGAACACAGAGCAGTTTCTCAGAAAGCTTCCTTCCAGTTTTGAACGGAAGATATTTCCTTTTTCACCATAGCCCTCTATGGGCTTCCAAATATCCCTTTGCCAATTCCACAAGAACAGCCTTAGCGAAAGGCTTCTTGAAGTGAAAGATGTAACTCTGTGAGATGAATTCACAGAACACAGAGCAGTTTCTCAGAAAGATTCTTTCCAGTTTTGAACGGAAGATATTTCCTTTTTCACCATATCCCTCTAGGGGCTTCCAAATATCCCTTTGCCAATTCCACAATAACAGCCTTATCGAAAGGCTTCTTGAAAGGAAAGATGTAACTCTGTGAGATGAATTAACAGAACACAGAGCAGTTTCTCAGAAAGCTTCTTTCCAGTTTTGAACGGAAGATATTTCCTTTTTCACCATAGCCCTCTATGGGCTTCCAAATATCCCTTTGCCAATTCCACAAGAACAGCCTTAGCGAAAGGCTTCTTGAAGGGAAAGATGTAACTCTGTGAGATGAATTAACAGAACACAGAACAGTTTCTCAGAAGTCTTCTTTCCAGTTTTGAACGGAAGATATATCCTTTTTTACCATAGCCCTCTATGGGCTTCCAACTATCCCTTTGCCAATTCCACAAGAACAGCCTTAGCGAAAGGCTTCTTGAAGGGAAAGATGTAACTCTGTGAGATGAATTAACAGAACACAGAGCAGTTTCTCAGAAAACTTCTTTCCAGTTTTGAACGGAAGATATTTCCTTTTTCACCATAGCCCTCTATGGGCTTCCAACTATCCCTTTGCCAATTCCACAAGAACAGCCTTAGCGAAAGGCTTCTTGAAGGGAAAGATGTAACTCTGTGAGATGAATTAACAGAACACAGAGCAGTTTCTCAGAAAGCTTCTTTCCAGTTTTGAACGGAAGATATTTCCTTTTTCACCATAGCCCTCTATGGGCTTCCAAATATCCCTTTGCCAATTCCACAAGAACAGCCTTAGCGAAAGGCTTCTTGAAGGGAAAGATGTAACTCTGTGAGATGAATTAACAGAACACAGAGCAGTTTCTCACTAAGCTTCTTTCCAGTTTTGAACGGAAGATATTTCCTTTTTCACCATAGCCCTCTATGGGCTTCCAAATATCCCTTTGCCAATTCCACAAGAACAGCCTTAGCGAAAGGCTTCTTGAAAGGAAAGATGTAACTCTGTGAGATGAATTAACAGAACATAGAACAGTTTCTCAGAAAGCTTCTTTCCAGTTTTGAACGGAAGATATTTCCTTTTTCACCATAGCCCTCTATGGGCTTCCAAATATCCCTTTGCCAATTCCACAAGAACAGCCTTAGCGAAAGGCGTCTTGAAGGGAAAGATGTAACTCTGTGAGATGAATTAACAGAACACAGAGCAGTTTCTCAGAAATCTTCTTTCCAGTTTTGAACGGAAGATATTTCCTTTTTCACCTAAGCCCTCTATGGGCTTCCAAATATCCCTTTTCCAATTCCACAAGAACACCCTTACCGAAAGGCTTCCTGAAGGGAAAGATGTAACTCTGTGAGATGAATTAACAGAACACAGAGCAGTTTCTCAGAAAGCTTCTTTCCAGTTTGAACGGAAGATATTTCCTTCTTCACCATAGCCCTCTATGGGCTTCCAAATATCCCGTTGCCAATTCTACAAGAACAGCCTTAGCGAAAGGCTAATTGAAAGGAAAGATGTAACTCTATGAGATGAATTAACAGAACACAGAGCAGTTTCTCAGAAAGCTTCTTTCCAGTTTTCAACGGAAGATATTTCCTTTTTCACCATAGCCCTCTATGGGGTTCCAAATATCCCTTTGCCAATTCCACAAGAACAGCCTTAGCGAAAGGCTTCTTGAAGGGAAAGATGTAACTCTGTGAGATGAATTAACAGAACATAGAACAGTTTCTCAGAAAGCTTCTTTCCAGTTTTCAACGGAAGATATTTCCTTTTTCACCATAGCCCTCTATGGGCTTCCAAATATCCCGTTGCCAATTCCACAAGAACAGCCTTAGCGAAAGGCTTCTTGACGGGAAAGATGTAACTCTGTGATATGAATTCACAGAACACAGAGCAGTTTCTCAGAAAGCTTCCTTCCAGTTTTGAACGGAAGATATTTCCTTTTTCACCATAGCCCTCTATGGGCTTCCAAATATCCCTTTGCCAATTCCACAAGAACAGCCTTAGCGAAAGGCTTCTTGAAGGGAAAGATGTAACTCTGTGAGATGAATTAACAGAACATAGAACAGTTTCTCAGAAAGCTTCTTTCCAGTTTTGAACGGAAGATATTTCCTTTTTCACCATAGCCCTCTATGGGCTTCCAAATATCCCTTTGCCAATTCCACAAGAACAGCCTTAGCGAAAGGCTTCTTGAAGGGAAAGATGTAACTCTGTGAGATGAATTAACAGAACATAGAACAGTTTCTCAGAAAGCTTCTTTCCAGTTTTGAACGGAAGATATTTCCTTTTTCACCATAGCCCTCTATGGGCTTCCAAATATCCCTTTGCCAATTCCACAAGAACAGCCTTAGCGAAAGGCTTCTTGAAGGGAAAGATGTAACTCTGTGAGATGAATTAAGAGAGCACAGAGCAGTTTCTCAGAAAGCTTCTTTCCAGTTTTCAACGGAAGATATTTCCTTTTTCACCATAGCCCTCTATGGGCTTCCAAATATCCCTTTGCCAATTCCACAAGAACAGCCTTAGCGAAAGGCTTCATGAAGGGAAACATGTAACTCTGTGAGATGAATTAACAGAACACAGAGCAGTTTCTCAGAAAGCTTCTTTCCAGTTTTGAACGGAAGATATTTCCTTTTTCACCATAGCCCTCTATGGGCTTCCAAATATCCCTTTGCCAATTCCACAAGAACAGCCTTAGCGAAAGGCTTCTTGAAGGGAAAGATGTAACTCTGTGAGATGAATTAACAGAACACAGAGCAGTTTCTCAGAAAGCTTCTTCCCAGTTTTGAACGGAAGATATTTCCTTTTTCACCATAGCCCTCTATGGGCTTCCAAATATCCCTTTGCCAATTCCACAAGAACAGCCTTAGCGAAAGGCTTCTTGAAGGGAAAGATGTAACTCTGTGAGATGAATTCACAGAACACAGAGCAGTTTCTCAGAAAGCTTCTTTCCAGTTTTGAACGGAAGATATTTCCTTTTTCACCATAGCCCTCTATGGGCTTCCAAATATCCCTTTGCCAATTCCACAAGAACAGCCTTAGCGAAAGGCTTCTTGAAGGGAAAGATGTAACTCTGTGAGATGAATTAACAAAACACAGAGCAGTTTCTCAGAAAGCTTCTTTCCAGTTTTGAACGGAAGATATTTCCTTTTTCACCATAGCCCTCTATGGGCTTCCAAATATCCCGTTGCCAATTCCACAAGAACAGCCTTAGCGAAAGGCTTCTTGAAGGGAAAGATGTAACTCTGTGAGATGAATTAACAGAACACAGAGCAGTTTCCCAGAAAGCTTCTTTCCACTTTTGAACGGAAGATATTTTCTTTTTCACCATAGCCCTCTATGGGCTTCCAAATATCCCTTTGCCAATTCCACAAGAACAGCCTTAGCGAAAGGCTTCTTGAAGGGAAAGATGTAACTCTGTGAGATGAATTAACAGAACATAGAACAGTTTCTCAGAAAGCTTCTTTCCAGTTTTGAACAGAAGATATTTCCTTTTTCACCACAGCCCTCTATGGGCTTCCAAATATCCCTTTGCCAATTCCACAAGAACAGCCTTAGCGAAAGGCTTCTTGAAGGGAAAGATGTAACTCTGTGAGATGAATTAACAGAACACAAAGCAGTTTCTCAGAAAGCTTCTTTCCAGTTTTGAACGGAAGATATTTCCTTTTTCACCATAGCCCTCTATGGGCTTCCAAATATCCCTTTGCCAATTCCACAAGAACAGCCTTAGCGAAAGGCTTCTTGAAAGGAAAGATGTAACTCTGTGAGATGAATTAACAGAACACAGAGCAGTTTCTCAGAAAGCTTCTTTCCAATTTTGATCGGAAGGTATTTCCTTTTTCACCATAGCCCTCTATGGGCTTCCAAATATCCCTTTGCCAATTCCACAAGAACAGCCTTAGCGAAAGGGTTCTTGAGGGGAAAGATGTAACTCTGTGAGATGAATTAACAGAACACAGAGCAGTTTCGCAGAAAGCTTCTTTCCAGTTTTGAACGGAAGATATTTCCTTTTTCACCATAGCCCTCTATGGGCTTCCAAATATCCCTTTGCCAATTCCACAAGAACAGCCTTAGCGAAAGGCTTCTTGAAGGGAATGATGTAACTCTGTGAGATGAATTCACAGAACACAGAGCAGTTTCTCAGAAAGCTTCTTTCCAGTTTTGAACGGAAGATAATTCCTTTTTCACCATAGCCCTCTAAGGGCTTCCAAATATCCCTTTGCCAATTTCACAAGAACAGCCTTCGCGAAAGACTTCTTAAAGGGAAAGATGTAATTCTGTGAGATGAATTAACAGAACATAGAACAGTTTCTCAGAAAGCTTCTTTCCAGTTTTGAACGGAAGATATTTCCTTTTTCACCATAGCCCTCTATGGGCTTCCAAATATCCCTTTGCCAATTCCACAAGAACAGCCTTAGCGAAAGGCTTCTTGAAGGGAAAGATGTAACTCTGTGAGATGAATTAACAGAACACAGAGCAGTTTCTCAGAAATCTTCTTTCCAGTTTTGAACGGAAGATATTTCCTTTTTCACCTTAGCCCTCTATGGGCTTCCAAATATCCCTCTTCCAATTCCACAAGAAGAGCCTTACAGAAAGGCTTCTTGAAGGGAAAGATGTAACTCTGTCAGATGAATTAACAGAACACAGAGCAGTTTCTCAGATAGCTTCTTTCCAGTTTTCAACGGAAGATATTGCCTTCTTCACCATAGCCCTCTATGGGCTTCCAAATATCCCGTTTCCAATTCCACAAGAACAGCCTTAGCGAAAGGCTTCTTGAAGGGAAAGATGTAACTCTGTGAGATGAATTAAGAGAACACAGAGCAGTTTCTCAGAAAGCTTCTTTCCAGTTTTCAACGGAAGATATTTCCTTTTTCACCATAGCCCTCTATGGGCTTCCAAATATCCCTTTGCCAATTCCACAAGAACAGCCTTAGCGAAAGGCTTCTTGAAGGGAAAGATGTAACTCTGTGAGATGAATTAACAGAACATAGAACAGTTTCTCAGAAAGCTTCTTTCCAGTTTTGAACGGAAGATATTTCCTTTTTCACCATAGCCCTCTATGGGCTTCCAAATATCCCTTTGCCAATTCCACAAGAACAGCCTTAGCGAAAGGCTTCTTGAAGGGAAAGATGTAACTCTGTGAGTTGAATTAACAGAACACAGAGCAGTTTCTCAGAAAGCTTCTTTCCAGTTTTGAACGGAAGATATTTCCTTTTTCACCATAGCCCTCTATGGGCTTCCAAATATCCCTTGCCAATTCCACAAGAACAGCCGTAGCGAAAGGCTTCTTGAAGGGAACGATGTAACTCTGTGAGATGAATTAACAGAACACAGAGCAGTTTCTCAGAAAGCTTCTTTCCAGTTTTGAACCGAAGATATTTCCTTTTTCACCATAGCCCTCTATGGGCTTCCAAATATCCCTTTGCCAATTCCACAAGAACAGCCTTAGCGAAAGGCTTCTTGAAGGGAAAGATGTAACTCTGTGAGATGAATTAATACAACACAGAGCAGTTTCTCAGAAAGCTTCTTTCCAGTTTTGAACGGAAGATATTTCCTTTTTCACCATAGCCCTCTATGGGCTTCCAAATATCCCTTTGCCAATTCCAAAAGAACAGCCTTAGCGAAAGGCTTCTTGAAGGGAAAGATGTAACTCTGTGAGATGAATTCACAGAACACAGAGCAGTTTCTCAGACAGCTTCTTTCCTGTTTTGAACGGTAGATATTTCCTTTTTCACCATAGCCCTCTATGGGCTTCCAAATATCCCTTTGCCAATTCCACAAGAACAGCCTTAGCGAAAGGCTTCTTGAAGGGAAAGATGTAACTCTGTGAGATGAATTAACAGAACACAGAGCAGTTTCTCAGAAAGCTTCTTTCCAGTTTTGAACGGAAGATATTTCCTTTTTCACCATAGCCCTCTATGGGCTTCCAAATATCCCTTTGCCAATTCCACAAGAACAGCCTTAGCGAAAGGGTTCTTGAAGGGAAAGATGTAACTCTGTGAGATGAATTAACAGAACACAGAGCAGTTTCTCAGAAAGCTTCCTTCCAGTTTTGAACGGAAGATATTTCCTTTTTCACCATATCCCTCTATGGGCTTCCAAATATCCCTTTGCCAATTCCACAAGAACAGCCTTAGCGAAAGGCTTCTTGAAGTGAAAGATGTAACTCTGTGAGATGAATTCACAGAACACAGAGCAGTTTCTCAGAAAGCTTCTTTCCAGTTTTGAACGGAAGTTATTTCCTTTTTCACCATATCCCTCTAGGGGCTTCCAAATATCCCTTTGCCAATTCCACAATAACAGCCTTATCGAAAGGCTTCTTGAAAGGAAAGATGTAACTCTGTGAGATGAATTAACAGAACACAGAGCAGTTTCTCAGAAAGCTTCTTTCCAGTTTTGAACGGAAGATATTTCCTTTTTCACCATAGCCCTCTATGGGCTTCCAAATATCCCTTTGCCAATTCCACAAGAACAGCCTTAGCGAAAGGCTTCTTGAAGGGAAAGATGTAACTCTGTGAGATGAATTAACAGAACACAGAACAGTTTCTCAGAAGTCTTCTTTCCAGTTTTGAACGGAAGATATATCCTTTTTTACCATAGCCCTCTATGGGCTTCCAACTATCCCTTTGCCAATTCCACAAGAACAGCCTTAGCGAAAGGCTTCTTGAAGGGAAAGATGTAACTCTGTGAGATGAATTAACAGAACACAGAGCAGTTTCTCAGAAAACTTCTTTCCAGTTTTGAACGGAAGATATTTCCTTTTTCACCATAGCCCTCTATGGGCTTCCAACTATCCCTTTGCCAATTCCACAAGAACAGCCTTAGCGAAAGGCTTCTTGAAGGGAAAGATGTAACTCTGTGAGATGAATTAACAGAACACAGAGCAGTTTCTCAGAAAGCTTCTTTCCAGTTTTGAACGGAAGATATTTCCTTTTTCACCATAGCCCTCTATGGGCTTCCAAATATCCCTTTGCCAATTCCACAAGAACAGCCTTAGCGAAAGGCTTCTTGAAGGGAAAGATGTAACTCTGTGAGATGAATTAACAGAACACAGAGCAGTTTCTCACTAAGCTTCTTTCCAGTTTTGAACGGAAGATATTTCCTTTTTCACCATAGCCCTCTATGGGCTTCCAAATATCCCTTTGCCAATTCCACAAGAACAGCCTTAGCGAAAGGCTTCTTGAAAGGAAAGATGTAACTCTGTGAGATGAATTAACAGAACATAGAACAGTTTCTCAGAAAGCTTCTTTCCAGTTTTGAACGGAAGATATTTCCTTTTTCACCATAGCCCTCTATGGGCTTCCAAATATCCCTTTGCCAATTCCACAAGAACAGCCTTAGCGAAAGGCGTCTTGAAGGGAAAATGTAACTCTGTGAGATGAATTAACAGAACACAGAGCAGTTTCTCAGAAATCTTCTTTCCAGTTTTGAACGGAAGATATTTCCTTTTTCACCTTAGCCCTCTATGGGCTTCCAAATATCCCTTTTCCAATTCCACAAGAACACCCTTACCGAAAGGCTTCCTGAAGGGAAAGATGTAACTCTGTGAGATGAATTAACAGAACACAGAGCAGTTTCTCAGAAAGCTTCTTTCCAGTTTTGAACGGAAGATATTTCCTTCTTCACCATAGCCCTCTAAGGGCTTCCAAATATCCCGTTGCCAATTCCACAAGAACAGCCTTAGCGAAAGGCTAATTGAAAGGAAAGATGTAACTCTGTGAGATGAATTAACAGAACACAGAGCAGTTTCTCAGAAAGCTTCTTTCCAGTTTTGAACGGAAGATATTTCCTTTTTCACCATAGCCCTCTATGGGCTTCCAAATATCCCTTTGCCAATTCCACAAGAACAGCCTTAGCGAAAGGCTTCTTGAAGGGAAAGATGTAACTCTGTGAGATGAATTAACAGAACATAGAACAGTTTCTCAGAAAGCTTCTTTCCAGTTTTGAACGGAAGATATTTCCTTTTTCACCATAGCCCTCTATGGGCTTCCAAATATCCCTTTGCCAATTCCACAAGAACAGCCTTAGCGAAAGGCTTCTTGAAGGGAAAGATGTAACTCTGTGAGATGAATTCACAGAACACAGAGCAGTTTCTCAGAAAGCTTCCTTCCAGTTTTGAACGGAAGATATTTCCTTTTTCACCATAGCCCTCTATGGGCTTCCAAATATCCCTTTGCCAATTCCACAAGAACAGCCTTAGCGAAAGGCTTCTTGAAGGGAAAGATGTAACTCTGTGAGATGAATTCACAGAACACAGAGCAGTTTCTCAGAAAGCTTCTTTCCAGTTTTGAACGGAAGATATTTCCTTTTTCACCATAGCCCTCTATGGGCTTCCAAATATCCCTTTGCCAATTCCACAAGAACAGCCTTAGCGAAAGGCTTCTTGAAGGGAAAGATGTAACTCTGTGAGATGAATTAACAGAACATAGAACAGTTTCTCAGAAAGCTTCTTTCCAGTTTTGAACGGAAGATATTTCCTTTTTCACCTTAGCCCTCTATGGGCTTCCAAATATCCCTTTTCCAATTCCAAAAGAACACCCTTACCGAAAGGCTTCCTGAAGGGAAAGATGTAACTCTGTGAGATGAATTAACAGAACACAGAGCAGTTTCTCAGAAAGCTTCTTTCCAGTTTTGAACGGAAGATATTTCCTTATTCACCATAGCCCTCTATTGACTTCCAAATATCCCGTTGCCAATTCCACAAGAACAGCCTTAGCGAAAGGCTTCTTGAAGGGAAAGATGTAACTCTGTGAGATGAATTAACAGAACACAGAGCAGTTTCTCAGAAAGCTTCCTTCCAGTTTTGAACGGAAGATATTTCCTTTTTCACCATAGCCCTCTATGGGCTTCCAAATATCCCTTTGCCAATTCCACAAGAACAGCCTTAGCGAAAGGCTTCCTGAAGGGAAAGATGTAACTCTGTGAGATGAATTCACAGAACACAGAGCAGTTTCTCAGAAAGCTTCTTTCCAGTTTTGAACGGAAGATATTTCCTTTTTCACCATAGCCCTCTATGGGCTTCCAAATATCCCTTTGCCAATTCCACAATAACAGCCTTATCGAAAGGCTTCTTGAAAGGAAAGATGTAACTCTGTGAGATGAATTAACAGAACACAGAGCAGTTTCTCAGAAAGCTTCTTTCCAGTTTTGAACGGAAGATATTTCCTTTTTCACCATAGCCCTCTATGGGCTTCCAAATATCCCTTTGCCAATTCCAAAAGAACAGCCTTAGCGAAAGGCTTCTTGAAGGGAAAGATGTAACTCTGTGAGATGAATTAACACAACACAGAACAGTTTCTCAGAAGTCTTCTTTCCAGTTTTGAACGGAAGATATATCCTTTTTTACCATAGCCCTCTATGGGCTTCCAAATATCCCTTTGCCAATTCCACAAGAACAGACTTAGCGAAAGGCTTCTTGAAGGGAAAGATGTAACTCTGTGAGATGAATTCACAGAACACAGAGCAGTTTCTCAGAAAACTTCTTTCCAGTTTTGAACGGAAGATATTTCCTTTTTCACCATAGCCCTCTATGGGCTTCCAAATATCCCTTTGCCAATTCCACAAGAACAGCCTTAGCGAAAGGCTTCTTGAAGGGAAAGATGTCACTCTGTGAGATGAATTAACAGAACACAGAGCAGTTTCTCAGAAAGATTCTTTCCAGTTTTGAGCGGAAGATATTTCCTTTTTCACCATAGCCCTCTATGGGCTTCCAAATATCCCTTTGCCAATTCCACAAGAACAGCCTTAGCGAAAGGCTTCTTGAAGGGAAAGATGTAACTCTGTGAGATGAATTAAGAGAACACAGAACAGTTTCTCAGAAAGCTTCTTTCCAGTTTTGAACGGAAGATATTTCCTTCTTCACCATAGCCCTCTATTGGCTTCCAAATATCCCGTTGCCAATTCCACAAGAACAGCCTTAGCGAAAGGCTTCTTGAAGGGAAAGATGTAACTCTGTGAGATGAATTAACAGAACACAGAGCAGTTTCTCAGAAAGCTTCTTTCCAGTTTTCAACGGAAGATATTTCCTTTTTCACCATAGCCCTCTATGGGCTTCCAAATATCCCTTTGCCAATTCCACAAGAACAGCCTTAGCGAAAGGCTTCTTGAAGGGAAAGATGTAACTCTGTGAGATGAATTCACAGAACACAGAGCAGTTTCTCAGAAAGCTTCTTTCCAGTTTTGAACGGAAGATATTTCCTTTTTCACCATAGCCCTCTATGGGCTTCCAAATATCCCTTTGCCAATTCCACAAGAACAGCCTTAGCGAAAGGCTTCTTGAAGGGAAAGATGTAACTCTGTGAGATGAATTAACAGAACACAGAGCAGTTTCTCACTAAGCTTCTTTCCAGTTTTGAACGGAAGATATTTCCTTTTTCACCATAGCCCTCTATGGGCTTCCAAATATCCCTTTGCCAATTCCACAAGAACAGCCTTAGCGAAAGGCTTCTTGAAAGGAAAGATGTAACTCTGTGAGATGAATTAACAGAACATAGAACAGTTTCTCAAAAAGCTTCTTTCCAGTTTTGAACGGAAGATATTTCCTTTTTCACCATAGCCCTCTATGGGCTTCCAAATATCCCTTTGCCAATTCCACAAGAACAGCCTTAGCGAAAGGCGTCTTGAAGGGAAAATGTAACTCTGTGAGATGAATTAACAGAACACAGAGCAGTTTCTCAGAAATCTTCTTTCCAGTTTTGAACGGAAGATATTTCCTTTTTCACCTTAGCCCTCTATGGGCTTCCAAATATCCCTTTTCCAATTCCACAAGAACACCCTTACCGAAAGGCTTCCTGAAGGGAAAGATGTAACTCTGTGAGATGAATTAACAGAACACAGAGCAGTTTCTCAGAAAGCTTCTTTCCAGTTTTGAACGGAAGATATTTCCTTCTTCACCATAGCCCTCTAAGGGCTTCCAAATATCCCGTTGCCAATTCCACAAGAACAGCCTTAGCGAAAGGCTAATTGAAAGGAAAGATGTAACTCTGTGAGATGAATTAACAGAACACAGAGCAGTTTCTCAGAAAGCTTCTTTCCAGTTTTGAACGGAAGATATTTCCTTTTTCACCATAGCCCTCTATGGGCTTCCAAATATCCCTTTGCCAATTCCACAAGAACAGCCTTAGCGAAAGGCTTCTTGAAGGGAAAGATGTAACTCTGTGAGATGAATTAACAGAACATAGAACAGTTTCTCAGAAAGCTTCTTTCCAGTTTTGAACGGAAGATATTTCCTTTTTCACCATAGCCCTCTATGGGCTTCCAAATATCCCTTTGCCAATTCCACAAGAACAGCCTTAGCGAAAGGCTTCTTGAAGGGAAAGATGTAACTCTGTGAGATGAATTCACAGAACACAGAGCAGTTTCTCAGAAAGCTTCCTTCCAGTTTTGAACGGAAGATATTTCCTTTTTCACCATAGCCCTCTATGGGCTTCCAAATATCCCTTTGCCAATTCCACAAGAACAGCCTTAGCGAAAGGCTTCTTGAAGGGAAAGATGTAACTCTGTGAGATGAATTCACAGAACACAGAGCAGTTTCTCAGAAAGCTTCTTTCCAGTTTTGAACGGAAGATATTTCCTTTTTCACCATAGCCCTCTATGGGCTTCCAAATATCCCTTTGCCAATTCCACAAGAACAGCCTTAGCGAAAGGCTTCTTGAAGGGAAAGATGTAACTCTGTGAGATGAATTAACAGAACATAGAACAGTTTCTCAGAAAGCTTCTTTCCAGTTTTGAACGGAAGATATTTCCTTTTTCACCTTAGCCCTCTATGGGCTTCCAAATATCCCTTTTCCAATTCCAAAAGAACACCCTTACCGAAAGGCTTCCTGAAGGGAAAGATGTAACTCTGTGAGATGAATTAACAGAACACAGAGCAGTTTCTCAGAAAGCTTCTTTCCAGTTTTGAACGGAAGATATTTCCTTCTTCACCATAGCCCTCTATTGACTTCCAAATATCCCGTTGCCAATTCCACAAGAACAGCCTTAGCGAAAGGCTTCTTGAAGGGAAAGATGTAACTCTGTGAGATGAATTAACAGAACACAGAGCAGTTTCTCAGAAAGCTTCCTTCCAGTTTTGAACGGAAGATATTTCCTTTTTCACCATAGCCCTCTATGGGCTTCCAAATATCCCTTTGCCAATTCCACAAGAACAGCCTTAGCGAAAGGCTTCCTGAAGGGAAAGATGTAACTCTGTGAGATGAATTCACAGAACACAGAGCAGTTTCTCAGAAAGCTTCTTTCCAGTTTTGAACGGAAGATATTTCCTTTTTCACCATAGCCCTCTATGGGCTTCCAAATATCCCTTTGCCAATTCCACAATAACAGCCTTATCGAAAGGCTTCTTGAAAGGAAAGATGTAACTCTGTGAGATGAATTAACAGAACACAGAGCAGTTTCTCAGAAAGCTTCTTTCCAGTTTTGAACGGAAGATATTTCCTTTTTCACCATAGCCCTCTATGGGCTTCCAAATATCCCTTTGCCAATTCCAAAAGAACAGCCTTAGCGAAAGGCTTCTTGAAGGGAAAGATGTAACTCTGTGAGATGAATTAACACAACACAGAACAGTTTCTCAGAAGTCTTCTTTCCAGTTTTGAACGGAAGATATATCCTTTTTTACCATAGCCCTCTATGGGCTTCCAAATATCCCTTTGCCAATTCCACAAGAACAGACTTAGCGAAAGGCTTCTTGAAGGGAAAGATGTAACTCTGTGAGATGAATTCACAGAACACAGAGCAGTTTCTCAGAAAACTTCTTTCCAGTTTTGAACGGAAGATATTTCCTTTTTCACCATAGCCCTCTATGGGCTTCCAAATATCCCTTTGCCAATTCCACAAGAACAGCCTTAGCGAAAGGCTTCTTGAAGGGAAAGATGTCACTCTGTGAGATGAATTAACAGAACACAGAGCAGTTTCTCAGAAAGATTCTTTCCAGTTTTGAGCGGAAGATATTTCCTTTTTCACCATAGCCCTCTATGGGCTTCCAAATATCCCTTTGCCAATTCCACAAGAACAGCCTTAGCGAAAGGCTTCTTGAAGGGAAAGATGTAACTCTGTGAGATGAATTAAGAGAACACAGAACAGTTTCTCAGAAAGCTTCTTTCCAGTTTTGAACGGAAGATATTTCCTTCTTCACCATAGCCCTCTATTGGCTTCCAAATATCCCGTTGCCAATTCCACAAGAACAGGCTTAGCGAAAGGCTTCTTGAAGGGAAAGATGTAACTCTGTGAGATGAATTAACAGAACACAGAGCAGTTTCTCAGAAAGCTTCTTTCCAGTTTTCAACGGAAGATATTTCCTTTTTCACCATAGCCCTCTATGGGCTTCCAAATATCCCTTTGCCAATTCCACAAGAACAGCCTTAGCGAAAGGCTTCTTGAAGGGAAAGATGTAACTCTGTGAGATGAATTAACAGAACATAGAACAGTTTCTCAGAAAGCTTCTTTCCAGTTTTGAACGGAAGATATTTCCTTTTTCACCATAGCACTCTATGGGCTTCCAAATATCCCTTTGCCAATTCCACAAGAACAGCCTTAGCGAAAGGCTTCTTGAAGGGAAAGATGTAACTCTGTGAGATGAATTAACAGAACACAAAGCAGTTTCTGAGAAATCTTCTTTCCAGTTTTGAACGGAAGATATTTCATTTTCACCATAGCCCTCTATGGGCTTCCAAATATCCCTTGCCAATTCCACAAGAACAGCCTTAGCGAAAGGCTTCTTGAAGGGAACGATGTAACTCTGTGAGATGAATTAACAGAACACAGAGCAGTTTCTCAGAAAGCTTCTTTCCAGTTTTGAACGGAAGATATTTCCTTTTTCACCATAGCCCTCTATGGGCTTCCAAATATCCCTTTGCCAATTCCACAAGAACAGCCTTAGCGAAAGGCTTATTGAAGGGAAAGATGTAACTCTGTGAGATGAATTAACAGAACACAGAGCAGTTTCTCAGAAAGCTTCTTTCCAGTTTTGAACGGAAGATATTTCCTTTTTCACCATAGCCCTCTATGGGCTTCCAAATATCCCTTTGCCAATTCCACAAGAACAGCCTTAGCGAAAGGCTTCTTGAAGGGAAAGATGTAACTCTGTGAGATGAATTCACAGAACACAGAGCAGTTTCTCAGAAAGCTTCTTTCCAGTTTTGAACGGAAGATATTTCCTTTTTCACCATAGCCCTCTATGGGCTTCCAAATATCCCTTTGCCAATTCCACAAGAACAGCCTTAGCGAAAGGCTTCTTGAAGGGAAAGATGTATCTCTGTGAGATGAATTAACAGAACACAGAGCAGTTTCTCAGAAAGCTTCTTTCCAGTTTTGAACGGAAGATATTTCCTTTTTCACCATAGCCCTCTATGGGCTTCCAAATATCCCTTTGCCAATTCCACAAGAACAGCCTTAGCGAAAGGGTTCTTGAAGGGAAAGATGTAACTCTGTGAGATGAATTAACAGAACACAGAGCAGTTTCTCAGAAAGCTTCCTTCCAGTTTTGAACGGAAGATATTTCCTTTTTCACCATAGCCCTCTATGGGCTTCCAAATATCCCTTTGCCAATTCCACAAGAACAGCCTTAGCGAAAGGCTTCTTGAAGGGAAAGATGTAACTCTGTGAGATGAATTCACAGAACACAGAGCAGTTTCTCAGAAAGCTTCTTTCCAGTTTTGAACGGAAGATATTTCCTTTTTCACCATAGCCCTCTATGGGCTTCCAAATATCCCGTTGCCAATTCCACAAGAACAGCCTTAGCGAAAGGCTTCTTGAAGGGAAAGATGTAACTCTGTGAGATGAATTAACAGAACACAGAGCAGTTTCCCAGAAAGCTTCTTTCCAGTTTTGAACGGAAGATATTTTCTTTTTCACCATAGCCCTCTATGGGCTTCCAAATATCCCTTTGCCAATTCCACAAGAACAGCCTTAGCGAAAGGCTTCTTGAAGGGAAAGATGTAACTCTGTGAGATGAATTAACAGAACATAGAACAGTTTCTCAGAAAGCTTCTTTCCAGTTTTGAACGGAAGATATTTCCTTTTTCACCATAGCCCTCTATGGGCTTCCAAATATCCCTTTGCCAATTCCACAAGAACAGCCTTAGCGAAAGGCTTCTTGAAGGGAAAGATGTAACTCTGTGAGATGAATTAACAGAACACAAAGCAGTTTCTCAGAAAGCTTCTTTCCAGTTTTGAACGGAAGATATTTCCTTTTTCACCATAGCCCTCTATGGGCTTCCAAATATCCCTTTGCCAATTCCACAAGAACAGCCTTAGCGAAAGGCGTCTTGAAGGGAAAGATGTAACTCTGTGAGATGAATTAACAGAACACAGAGCAGTTTCTCAGAAATCTTCTTTCCAGTTTTGAACGGTAGATATTTCCTTTTTCACCTTAGCCCTCTATGGGCTTCCAAATATCCCTTTTCCAATTCCACAAGAACAGCCTTAGCGAAAGGCTTCTTGAAGGGAAAGATGTAACTCTGTGAGATGAATTAACAGAACACAGAGCAGTTTCTCAGAAAACTTCTTTCCAGTTTTGAACGGAAGATATTTCCTTTTTCACCATAGCCCTCTATGGGCTTCCAAATATCCCTTTGCCAATTCCACAAGAACAGCCTTAGCGAAAGGGTTCTTGAAGGGAAAGATGTAACTCTGTGAGATGAATTCACAGAACACAGAGCAGTTTCTCAGAAAGCTTCTTTCCAGTTTTGAACGGAAGATATTTCCTTTTTCACCATAGCCCTCTATGGGCTTCCAAATATCCCTTTGCCGATTCCACAAGAACAGCCTTAGCGAAAGGCTTCTTGAAGGGAAAGATGTAACTCTGTGAGATGAATTCACAGAACACAGAGCAGTTTCTCAGAAAGCTTCCTTCCAGTTTTGAACGGAAGATATTTCCTTTTTCACCATAGCCCTCTATGGGCTTCCAAATATCCCTTTGCCAATTCCACAAGAACATCCTTAGCGAAAGGCTTCTTGAAGGGAAAGATGTAACTCTGTGAGATGAATTAACAGAACACAGAGCAGTTTCTCAGAAAGATTCTTTCCAGTTTTGAGCGGAAGATATTTCCTTTTTCACCATAGCCCTCTATGGGCTTCCAAATATCCCTTTGCCAATTCCACAAGAACAGCCGTAACGAAAGGCTTCTTGAAGGGAAAGATGTAACTCTGTGAGATGAATTAACAGAACATAGAACAGTTTCTCAGAAAGCTTCTTTCCAGTTTTGAACGGAAGATATTTCCTTTTTCACCATAGCCCTCTATGGGCTTCCAAATATCCCTTTGCCAATTCCACAAGAACAGCCTTAGCGAAAGGCTTCTTGAAGGGAAAGATGTAACTCTGTGAGATGAATTCACAGAACACAGAGCAGTTTCTCAGAAAGCTTCTTTCCAGTTTTGAACGGAAGATATTTCCTTTTTCACCATAGCCCTCTATGGGCTTCCAAATATCCCTTTGCCAATTCCACAAGAACAGCCTTAGCGAAAGGCTTCTTGAAGGGAAAGATGTAACTCTGTGAGTTGAATTAACAGAACACAGAGCAGTTTCTCAGAAAGCTTCTTTCCAGTTTTGAACGGAAGATATTTCCTTTTTCACCATAGCCCTCTATGGGCTTCCAAATATCCCTTTGCCAATTCCACAAGAACAGCCTTAGCGAAAGGCTTCTTGAAGGGAAAGATGTAACTCTGTGAGATGAATTCACAGAACACAGAGCAGTTTCTCAGAAAGCTTCTTTCCAGTTTTGAACGGAAGATATTTCCTTTTTCACCATAGCCCTCTATGGGCTTCCAAATATCCCTTTGCCAATTCCAAAAGAACAGCCTTAGCGAAAGGCTTCTTGAAGGGAAAGATGTAACTCTGTGAGATGAATTCACAGAACACAGAGCAGTTTCTCAGAAAGCTTCTTTCCAGTTTTGAACGGTAGATATTTCCTTTTTCACCATAGCCCTCTATGGGCTTCCAAATATCCCTTTGCCAATTCCACAAGAACAGCCTTAGCGAAAGGCTTCTTGAAGGGAAAGATGTAACTCTGTGAGATGAATTAACAGAACACAGAGCAGTTTCTCAGAAAGCTTCTTTCCATTTTTGAACGGAAGATATTTCCTTTTTCACCACAGCCCTCTATGGGCTTCCAAATATCCCTTTGGCAATTCCACAAGAACAGCCTTAGCGAAAGGGTTCTTGAAGGGAAAGATGTAACTCTGTGAGATGAATTAACAGAACACAGAGCAGTTTCTCAGAAAGCTTCCTTCCAGTTTTGAACGGAAGATATTTCCTTTTTCACCATAGCCCTCTATGGGCTTCCAAATATCCCTTTGCCAATTCCACAAGAACAGCCTTAGCGAAAGGCTTCTTGAAGTGAAAGATGTAACTCTGTGAGATGAATTCACAGAACACAGAGCAGTTTCTCAGAAAGCTTCTTTCCAGTTTTGAACGGAAGATATTTCCTTTTTCACCATATCCCTCTAGGGGCTTCCAAATATCCCTTTGCCAATTCCACAAGAACAGCCTTAGCGAAAGGCTTCTTGAAAGGAAAGATGTAACTCTGTGAGATGAATTAACAGAACACAGAGCAGTTTCTCAGAAAGCTTCTTTCCAGTTTTGAACGGAAGATATTTCCTTTTTCACCATAGCCCTCTATGGGCTTCCAAATATCCC
Source organism: Chlorocebus sabaeus (assembly GCF_047675955.1). Taxonomy (NCBI): domain Eukaryota; kingdom Metazoa; phylum Chordata; class Mammalia; order Primates; family Cercopithecidae; genus Chlorocebus; species Chlorocebus sabaeus. The sequence continues at coordinate 34,634 of NW_027327796.1, read as the reverse complement.
TTTGCCAATTCCACAAGAACAGCCTTAGCGAAAGGCTTCTTGAAGGGAAAGATGTAACTCTGTGAGATGAATTAACAGAACACAGAACAGTTTCTCAGAAGTCTTCTTTCCAGTTTTGAACGGAAGATATATCCTTTTTTACCATAGCCCTCTATGGGCTTCCAACTATCCCTTTGCCAATTCCACAAGAACAGCCTTAGCGAAAGGCTTCTTGAAGGGAAAGATGTAACTCTGTGAGATGAATTAACAGAACACAGAGCAGTTTCTCAGAAAACTTCTTTCCAGTTTTGAACGGAAGATATTTCCTTTTTCACCATAGCCCTCTATGGGCTTCCAACTATCCCTTTGCCAATTCCACAAGAATAGCCTTAGCGAAAGGCTTCTTGAAGGGAAAGATGTAACTCTGTGAGATGAATTAACAGAACACAGAGCAGTTTCTCAGAAAGCTTCTTTCCAGTTTTGAACGGAAGATATTTCCTTTTTCACCATAGCCCTCTATGGGCTTCCAAATATCCCTTTGCCAATTCCACAAGAACAGCCTTAGCGAAAGGCTTCTTGAAGGGAAAGATGTAACTCTGTGAGATGAATTAACAGAACACAGAGCAGTTTCTCACTAAGCTTCTTTCCAGTTTTGAACGGAAGATATTTCCTTTTTCACCATAGCCCTCTATGGGCTTCCAAATATCCTTTTGCCAATTCCACAAGAACAGCCTTAGCGAAAGGCTTCTTGAAAGGAAAGATGTAACTCTGTGAGATGAATTAACAGAACATAGAACAGTTTCTCAGAAAGCTTCTTTCCAGTTTTGAACGGAAGATATTTCCTTTTTCACCATAGCCCTCTATGGGCTTCCAAATATCCCTTTGCCAATTCCACAAGAACAGCCTTAGCGAAAGGCTTCTTGAAGGGAAATATGTAACTCTGTGATATGAATTCACAGAACACAGAGCAGTTTCTCAGAAAGCTTCCTTCCAGTTTTGAACGGAAGATATTTCCTTTTTCACCATAGCCCTCTATGTGCTTCCAAATATCCCTTTGCCAATTCCACAAGAACAGCCTTAGCGAAAGGCTTCTTGAAGGGAAAGATGTAACTCTGTGAGATGAATTAACAGAACACAGAGCAGTTTCTCAGAAAGCTTCTTTCCAGTTTTGAACGGAAGATATTTCCTTTTTCACCATAGCCCTCTATGGGCTTCCAAATATCCCTTTGCCAATTCCACAAGAACAGCCTTAGCGAAAGGCTTCTTGAACGGAAAGATGTAACTCTGTGAGATGAATTAACAGAACATAGAACAGTTTCTCAGAAAGCTTCTTTCCAGTTTTGAACGGAAGATAGTTCCTTTTTCACCATAGCCCTCTATGGGCTTCCAAATATCCCTTTGCCAATTCCACAAGAACAGCCTTAGCAAAAGGCTTCTTGAAGGGAAAGATGTAACTCTGTGAGATGAATTAACAGAACACAGAGCAGTTTCTCAGAAAGCTTCTTTCCAGTTTTGAACGGAAGATATTTCCTTTTTCACCATAGCCCTCTATGGGCTTCCAATTATCCCGTTGCCAATTCCACAAGAACAGCCTTAGCGAAAGGCTTCTTGAAGGGAAAGATGTAACTCTGTGAGATGAATTAACAGAACACAGAGCAGTTTCCCAGAAAGCTTCTTTCCAGTTTTGAACGGAAGATATTTTCTTTTTCACCATAGCCCTCTATGGGCTTCCAAATATCCCTTTGCCAATTCCACAAGAACAGCCTTAGCGAAAGGCTTCTTGAAGGGAAAGATGTAACTCTGTGAGATGAATTAACAGAACATAGAACAGTTTCTCAGAAAGCTTCTTTCCAGTTTTGAACGGAAGATATTTCCTTTTTCACCATAGCCCTCTATGGGCTTCCAAATATCCCTTTGCCAATTCCACAAGAACAGCCTTAGCGAAAGGCTTATTGAAGGGAAAGATGTAACTCTGTGAGATGAATTAACAGAACACAAAGCAGTTTCTCAGAAAGCTTCTTTCCAGTTTTGAACGGAAGATATTTCCTTTTTCACCATAGCCCTCTATGGGCTTCCAAATATCCCTTTGCCAATTCCACAAGAAGAGCCTCAGCGAAAGGCTTCTTGAAAGGAAAGATGTAACTCTGTGAGATGAATTAACAGAACACAGAGCAGTTTCTCAGAAAGCTTCTTTCCAGTTTTGAACGGAAGATATTTCCTTTTTCACCATAGCCCTCTATGGGCTTCCAAATATCAATTTGCCAATTCCACAAGAACAGCCTTAGCGAAAGGGTTCTTGAAGGGAAAGATGTAACTCTGTGAGATGAATTAACAGAACACAGAGCAGTTTCTCAGAAAGCTTCCTTCCAGTTTTGAACGGAAGATATTTCCTTTTTCACCATAGCCCTCTATGGGCTTCCAAATATCCCTTTGCCAATTCCACAAGAACAGCCTTAGCGAAAGGCTTCTTGAAGTGAAAGATGTAACTCTGTGAGATGAATTCACAGAACACAGAGCAGTTTCTCAGAAAGCTTCTTTCCAGTTTTGAACGGAAGATATTTCCTTTTTCACCATATTCCTCTAGGGGCTTCCAAATATCCCTTTGCCAATTCCACAAGAACCGCCTTAGCGAAAGGCTTCTTGAAGGGAAAGATGTAACTCTGTGAGATGAATTAACAGAACACAGAACAGTTTCTCAGAAGTCTTCTTTCCAGTTTTGAACGGAAGATATATCCTTTTTTACCATAGCCCTCTATGGGCTTCCAAATATCCCTTTGCCAATTCCACAAGAACAGCCTTAGCGAAAGGCTTCTTGAAGGGAAAGATGTAACTCTGTGAGACGAATTAACAGAACACAGAGCAGTTTCTCACTAAGCTTCTTTCCAGTTTTGAACGGAAGATATTTCCTTTTTCACCATAGCCCTCTATGGGCTTCCAAATATCCCTTTGCCAATTCCACAAGAACAGCCTTAGCGAAAGGCTTCTTGAAGGGAAAGATGTAACTCTGTGAGATGAATTAACAGAACATAGAACAGTTTCTCAGAAAGCTTCTTTCCAGTTTTGAACGGAAGATATTTCCTTTTCCACCATAGCCCTCTATGGGCTTCCAAATATCCCTTTGCCAATTCCACAAGAACAGCCTTAGCGAAAGGCGTCTTGAAGGGAAAATGTAACTCTGTGAGATGAATTAACAGAACACAGAGCAGTTTCTCAGAAATCTTCTTTCCAGTTTTGAACGGAAGATATTTCCTTTTTCACCTTAGCCCTCTATGGGCTTCCAAATATCCCTTTTCCAATTCCACAAGAACACCCTTACCGAAAGGCTTCCTGAAGGGAAAGATGTAACTCTGTGAGATGAATTAACAGAACACAGAGCAGTTTCTCAGAAAGCTTCTTTCCAGTTTTGAACGGAAGATATTTCCTTCTTCACCATAGCCATCTAAGGGCTTCCAAATATCCCGTTGCCAATTCCACAAGAACAGCCTTAGCGAAAGGCTAATTGAAAGGAAAGATGTAACTCTGTGAGATGAATTAACAGAACACAGAGCAGTTTCTCAGAAAGCTTCTTTCCAGTTTTCAACGGAAGATATTTCCTTTTTCACCATAGCCCTCTATGGGCTTCCAAATATCCCTTTGCCAATTCCACAAGAACAGCCTTAGCGAAAGGCTTCTTGAAGGGAAAGATGTAACTCTGTGAGATGAATTAACAGAACATAGAACAGTTTCTCAGAAAGCTTCTTTCCAGTTTTGAACGGAAGATATTTCCTTTTTCACCATAGCCCTCTATGGGCTTCCAAATATCCCTTTGCCAATTCCACAAGAACAGCCTTAGCGAAAGGGTTCTTGAAGGGAAAGATGTAACTCTGTGAGATGAATTAACAGAACACAGAGCAGTTTCTCAGAAAGCTTCCTTCCAGTTTTGAACGTAAGATATTTCCTTTTTCACCATAGCCCTCTATGGGCTTCCAAATATCCCTTTGCCAATTCCACAAGAACAGCCTTAGCGAAAGGGTTCTTGAAGGGAAAGATGTAACTCTGTGAGATGAATTCACAGAACACAGAGCAGTTTCTCAGAAAGCTTCTTTCCAGTTTTGAACGGAAGATATTTCCTTTTTCACCATATCCCTCTAGGGGCTTCCAAATATCCCTTTGCCAATTCCACAATAACAGCCTTAGCGAAAGGCTTCTTGAAAGGAAAGATGTAACTCTGTGAGATGAATTAACAGAACACAGAGCAGTTTCTCAGAAAGCTTCTTTCCAGTTTTGAACGGAAGATATTTCCTTTTTCACCATAGCCCTCTATGGGCTTCCAAATATCCCTTTGCCAATTCCACAAGAACAGCCTTAGCGAAAGGCTTCTTGAAGGGAAAGATGTAACTCTGTGAGATGAATTAACAGAACACAGAACAGTTTCTCAGAAGTCTTCTTTCCAGTTTTGAACGGAAGATATATCCTTTTTTACCATAGCCCTCTATGGGCTTCCAACTATCCCTTTGCCAATTCCACAAGAACAGCCTTAGCGAAAGGCTTCTTGAAGGGAAAGATGTAACTCTGTGAGATGAATTAACAGAACACAGAGCAGTTTCTCAGAAAACTTCTTTCCAGTTTTGAACGGAAGATATTTCCTTTTTCACCATAGCCCTCTATGGGCTTCCAACTATCCCTTTGCCAATTCCACAAGAACAGCCTTAGCGAAAGGCTTCTTGAAGGGAAAGATGTAACTCTGTGAGATGAATTAACAGAACACAGAGCAGTTTCTCAGAAAGCTTCTTTCCAGTTTTGAACGGAAGATATTTCCTTTTTCACCATAGCCCTCTATGGGCTTCCAAATATCCCTTTGCCAATTCCACAAGAACAGCCTTAGCGAAAGGCTTCTTGAAGGGAAAGATGTAACTCTGTGAGATGAATTAACAGAACACAGAGCAGTTTCTCACTAAGCTTCTTTCCAGTTTTGAACGGAAGATATTTCCTTTTTCACCATAGCCCTCTATGGGCTTCCAAATATCCCTTTGCCAATTCCACAAGAACAGCCTTAGCGAAAGGCTTCTTGAAAGGAAAGATGTAACTCTGTGAGATGAATTAACAGAACATAGAACAGTTTCTCAGAAAGCTTCTTTCCAGTTTTGAACGGAAGATATTTCCTTTTTCACCATAGCCCTCTATGGGCTTCCAAATATCCCTTTGCCAATTCCACAAGAACAGCTTTAGCGAAAGGCGTCTTGAAGGGAAAGATGTAACTCTGTGAGATGAATTAACAGAACACAGAGCAGTTTCTCAGAAATCTTCTTTCCAGTTTTGAACGGAAGATATTTCCTTTTTCACCTTAGCCCTCTATGGGCTTCCAAATATCCCTTTTCCAATTCCACAAGAACACCCTTACCGAAAGGCTTCCTGAAGGGAAAGATGTAACTCTGTGAGATGAATTAACAGAACACAGAGCAGTTTCTCAGAAAGCTTCTTTCCAGTTTGAACGGAAGATATTTCCTTCTTCACCATAGCCCTCTATGGGCTTCCAAATATCCCGTTGCCAATTCCACAAGAACAGCCTTAGCGAAAGGCTAATTGAAAGGAAAGATGTAACTCTGTGAGATGAATTAACAGAACACAGAGCAGTTTCTCAGAAAGCTTCTTTCCAGTTTTCAACGGAAGATATTTCCTTTTTCACCATAGCCCTCTATGGGCTTCCAAATATCCCTTTGCCAATTCCACAAGAACAGCCTTAGCGAAAGGCTTCTTGAAGGGAAAGATGTAACTCTGTGAGATGAATTAACAGAACATAGAACAGTTTCTCAGAAAGCTTCTTTCCAGTTTTGAACGGAAGATATTTCCTTTTTCACCATAGCCCTCTATGGGCTTCCAAATATCCCTTTGCCAATTCCACAAGAACAGCCTTAGCGAAAGGCTTCTTGAAGGGAAATATGTAACTCTGTGATATGAATTCACAGAACACAGAGCAGTTTCTCAGAAAGCTTCCTTCCAGTTTTGAACGGAAGATATTTCCTTTTTCACCATAGCCCTCTATGTGCTTCCAAATATCCCTTTGCCAATTCCACAAGAACAGCCTTAGCGAAAGGCTTCTTGAAGGGAAAGATGTAACTCTGTGAGATGAATTAACAGAACACAGAGCAGTTTCTCAGAAAGCTTCTTTCCAGTTTTGAACGGAAGATATTTCCTTTTTCACCATAGCCCTCTATGGGCTTCCAAATATCCCTTTGCCAATTCCACAAGAACAGCCTTAGCGAAAGGCTTCTTGAACGGAAAGATGTAACTCTGTGAGATGAATTAACAGAACATAGAACAGTTTCTCAGAAAGCTTCTTTCCAGTTTTGAACGGAAGATAGTTCCTTTTTCACCATAGCCCTCTATGGGCTTCCAAATATCCCTTTGCCAATTCCACAAGAACAGCCTTAGCGAAAGGCTTCTTGAAGGGAAAGATGTAACTCTGTGAGATGAATTAACAGAACACAGAGCAGTTTCTCAGAAAGCTTCTTTCCAGTTTTGAACGGAAGATATTTCCTTTTTCACCATAGCCCTCTATGGGCTTCCAATTATCCCGTTGCCAATTCCACAAGAACAGCCTTAGCGAAAGGCTTCTTGAAGGGAAAGATGTAACTCTGTGAGATGAATTAACAGAACACAGAGCAGTTTCCCAGAAAGCTTCTTTCCAGTTTTGAACGGAAGATATTTTCTTTTTCACCATAGCCCTCTATGGGCTTCCAAATATCCCTTTGCCAATTCCACAAGAACAGCCTTAGCGAAAGGCTTCTTGAAGGGAAAGATGTAACTCTGTGAGATGAATTAACAGAACATAGAACAGTTTCTCAGAAAGCTTCTTTCCAGTTTTGAACGGAAGATATTTCCTTTTTCACCATAGCCCTCTATGGGCTTCCAAATATCCCTTTGCCAATTCCACAAGAACAGCCTTAGCGAAAGGCTTATTGAAGGGAAAGATGTAACTCTGTGAGATGAATTAACAGAACACAAAGCAGTTTCTCAGAAAGCTTCTTTCCAGTTTTGAACGGAAGATATTTCCTTTTTCACCATAGCCCTCTATGGGCTTCCAAATATCCCTTTGCCAATTCCACAAGAAGAGCCTCAGCGAAAGGCTTCTTGAAAGGAAAGATGTAACTCTGTGAGATGAATTAACAGAACACAGAGCAGTTTCTCAGAAAGCTTCTTTCCAGTTTTGAACGGAAGATATTTCCTTTTTCACCATAGCCCTCTATGGGCTTCCAAATATCAATTTGCCAATTCCTCAAGAACAGCCTTAGCGAAAGGGTTCTTGAAGGGAAAGATGTAACTCTGTGAGATGAATTAACAGAACACAGAGCAGTTTCTCAGAAAGCTTCCTTCCAGTTTTGAACGGAAGATATTTCCTTTTTCACCATAGCCCTCTATGGGCTTCCAAATATCCCTTTGCCAATTCCACAAGAACAGCCTTAGCGAAAGGCTTCTTAAAGTGAAAGATGTAACTCTGTGAGATGAATTCACAGAACACAGAGCAGTTTCTCAGAAAGCTTCTTTCCAGTTTTGAACGGAAGATATTTCCTTTTTCACCATATCCCTCTAGGGGCTTCCAAATATCCCTTTGCCAATTCCACAAGAACCGCCTTAGCGAAAGGCTTCTTGAAGGGAAAGATGTAACTCTGTGAGATGAATTAACAGAACACAGAACAGTTTCTCAGAAGTCTTCTTTCCAGTTTTGAACGGAAGATATATCCTTTTTTACCATAGCCCTCTATGGGCTTCCAACTATCCCTTTGCCAATTCCACAAGAACAGCCTTAGCGAAAGGCTTCTTGAAGGGAAAGATGTAACTCTGTGAGATGAATTAACAGAACACAGAGCAGTTTCTCAGAAAACTTCTTTCCAGTTTTGAACGGAAGATATTTCCTTTTTCACCATAGCCCTCTATGGGCTTCCAACTATCCCTTTGCCAATTCCACAAGAACAGCCTTAGCGAAAGGCTTCTTGAAGGGAAAGATGTAACTCTGTGAGATGAATTAACAGAACACAGAGCAGTTTCTCAGAAAGCTTCTTTCCAGTTTTGAACGGAAGATATTTCCTTTTTCACCATAGCCCTCTATGGGCTTCCAAATATCCCTTTGCCAATTCCACAAGAACAGCCTTAGCGAAAGGCTTCTTGAAGGGAAAGATGTAACTCTGTGAGACGAATTAACAGAACACAGAGCAGTTTCTCACTAAGCTTCTTTCCAGTTTTGAACGGAAGATATTTCCTTTTTCACCATAGCCCTCTATGGGCTTCCAAATATCCCTTTGCCAATTCCACAAGAACAGCCTTAGCGAAAGGCTTCTTGAAAGGAAAGATGTAACTCTGTGAGATGAATTAACAGAACATAGAACAGTTTCTCAGAAAGCTTCTTTCCAGTTTTGAACGGAAGATATTTCCTTTTTCACCATAGCCCTCTATGGGCTTCCAAATATCCCTTTGCCAATTCCACAAGAACAGCCTTAGCGAAAGGCGTCTTGAAGGGAAAATGTAACTCTGTGAGATGAATTAACAGAACACAGAGCAGTTTCTCAGAAATCTTCTTTCCAGTTTTGAACGGAAGATATTTCCTTTTTCACCTTAGCCCTCTATGGGCTTCCAAATATCCCTTTTCCAATTCCACAAGAACACCCTTACCGAAAGGCTTCCTGAAGGGAAAGATGTAACTCTGTGAGATGAATTAACAGAACACAGAGCAGTTTCTCAGAAAGCTTCTTTCCAGTTTTGAACGGAAGATATTTCCTTCTTCACCATAGCCATCTAAGGGCTTCCAAATATCCCGTTGCCAATTCCACAAGAACAGCCTTAGCGAAAGGCTAATTGAAAGGAAAGATGTAACTCTGTGAGATGAATTAACAGAACACAGAGCAGTTTCTCAGAAAGCTTCTTTCCAGTTTTCAACGGAAGATATTTCCTTTTTCACCATAGCCCTCTATGGGCTTCCAAATATCCCTTTGCCAATTCCACAAGAACAGCCTTAGCGAAAGGCTTCTTGAAGGGAAAGATGTAACTCTGTGAGATGAATTAACAGAACATAGAACAGTTTCTCAGAAAGCTTCTTTCCAGTTTTGAACGGAAGATATTTCCTTTTTCACCATAGCCCTCTATGGTCTTCCAAATATCCCTTTGCCAATTCCACAAGAACAGCCTTAGCGAAAGGCTTCTTGAAGGGAAAGATGTAACTCTGTGAGATGAATTAACAGAACACAGAGCAGTTTCTCAGAAAGCTTCCTTCCAGTTTTGAACGGAAGATATTTCCTTTTTCACCATAGCCCTCTATGGGCTTCCAAATATCCCTTTGCCAATTCCACAAGAACAGCCTTAGCGAAAGGCTTCTTGAAGGGAAAGATGTAACTCTGTGAGATGAATTCACAGAACACAGAGCAGTTTCTCAGAAAGCTTCTTTCCAGTTTTGAACGGAAGATATTTCCTTTTTCACCATAGCCCTCTATGGGCTTCCAAATATCCCTTTGCCAATTCCACAAGAACAGCCTTAGCGAAAGGCTTCTTGAAGGGAAAGATGTAACTCTGTGAGATGAATAAACAGAACATAGAACAGTTTCTCAGAAAGCTTCTTTCCAGTTTTGAACGGAAGATATTTCCTTTTTCACCTTAGCCCTCTATGGGCTTCCAAATATCCCTTTTCCAATTCCAAAAGAACACCCTTACCGAAAGGCTTCCTGAAGGGAAAGATGTAACTCTGTGAGATGAATTAACAGAACACAGAGCAGTTTCTCAGAAAGCTTCTTTCCAGTTTTGAACGGAAGATATTTCCTTCTTCACCATAGCCCTCTATGGGCTTCCAAATATCCCGTTGCCAATTCCACAAGAACAGCCTTAGCGAAAGGCTTCTTGAAGGGAAAGATGTAACTCTGTGAGATGAATTAACAGAACACAGAGCAGTTTCTCAGAAAGCTTCCTTCCAGTTTTGAACGGAAGATATTTCCTTTTTCACCATAGCCCTCTATGGGCTTCCAAATATCCCTTTGCCAATTCCACAAGAACAGCCTTAGCGAAAGGCTTCTTGAAGGGAAAGATGTAACTCTGTGAGATGAATTCACAGAACACAGAGCAGTTTCTCAGAAAGCTTCTTTCCAGTTTTGAACGGAAGATATTTCCTTTTTCACCATAGCCCTCTATGGGCTTCCAAATATCCCTTTGCCAATTCCACAATAACAGCCTTATCGAAAGGCTTCTTGAAAGGAAAGATGTAACTCTGTGAGATGAATTAACAGAACACAGAGCAGTTTCTCAGAAAGCTTCTTTCCAGTTTTGAACGGAAGATATTTCCTTTTTCACCATAGCCCTCTATGGGCTTCCAAATATCCCTTTGCCAATTCCAAAAGAACAGCCTTAGCGAAAGGCTTCTTGAAGGGAAAGATGTAACTCTGTGAGATGAATTAACACAACACAGAACAGTTTCTCAGAAGTCTTCTTTCCAGTTTTGAACGGAAGATATATCCTTTTTTACCATAGCCCTCTATGGGCTTCCAAATATCCCTTTGCCAATTCCACAAGAACAGACTTAGCGAAAGGCTTCTTGAAGGGAAAGATGTAACTCTGTGAGATGAATTCACAGAACACAGAGCAGTTTCTCAGAAAACTTCTTTCCAGTTTTGAACGGAAGATATTTCCTTTTTCACCATAGCCCTCTATGGGCTTCCAAATATCCCTTTGCCAATTCCACAAGAACAGCCTTAGCGAAAGGCTTCTTGAAGGGAAAGATGTCACTCTGTGAGATGAATTAACAGAACACAGAGCAGTTTCTCAGAAAGATTCTTTCCAGTTTTGAGCGGAAGATATTTCCTTTTTCACCATAGCCCTCTATGGGCTTCCAAATATCCCTTTGCCAATTCCACAAGAACAGCCTTAGCGAAAGGCTTCTTGAAGGGAAAGATGTAACTCTGTGAGATGAATTAAGAGAACACAGAACAGTTTCTCAGAAAGCTTCTTTCCAGTTTTGAACGGAAGATATTTCCTTCTTCACCATAGCCCTCTATTGGCTTCCAAATATCCCGTTGCCAATTCCACAAGAACAGCCTTAGCGAAAGGCTTCTTGAAGGGAAAGATGTAACTCTGTGAGATGAATTAACAGAACACAGAGCAGTTTCTCAGAAAGCTTCTTTCCAGTTTTCAACGGAAGATATTTCCTTTTTCACCATAGCCCTCTATGGGCTTCCAAATATCCCTTTGCCAATTCCACAAGAACAGCCTTAGCGAAAGGCTTCTTGAAGGGAAAGATGTCACTCTGTGAGATGAATTAACAGAACATAGAACAGTTTCTCAGAAAGCTTCTTTCCAGTTTTGAACGGAAGATAATTCCTTTTTCACCATAGCCCTCTATGGGCTTCCAAATATCCCTTTGCCAATTCCACAAGAACAGCCTTAGCGAAAGGCTTCTTGAAGGGAAAGATGTAACTCTGTGAGATGAATTAACAGAACACAAAGCAGTTTCTCAGAAAGCTTCTTTCCAGTTTTGAACGGAAGATATTTCCTTTTTCACCATAGCCCTCTATGGGCTTCCAAATATCCCTTGCCAATTCCACAAGAACAGCCTTAGCGAAAGGCTTCTTGAAGGGAACGATGTAACTCTGTGAGATGAATTAACAGAACACAGAGCAGTTTCTCAGAAAGCTTCTTTCCAGTTTTGAACGGAAGATATTTCCTTTTTCACCATAGCCCTCTATGGGCTTCCAAATATCCCTTTGCCAATTCCACAAGAACAGCCTTAGCGAAAGGCTTCTTGAAGGGAAAGATGTAACTCTGTGAGATGAATTAACAGAACACAGAGCAGTTTCTCAGAAAGCTTCTTTCCAGTTTTGAACGGAAGATATTTCCTTTTTCACCATAGCCCTCTATGGGCTTCCAAATATCCCTTTGCCAATTCCACAAGAACAGCCTTAGCGAAAGGCTTCTTGAAGGGAAAGATGTAACTCTGTGAGATGAATTCACAGAACACAGAGCAGTTTCTCAGAAAGCTTCTTTCCAGTTTTGAACGGAAGATATTTCCTTTTTCACCATAGCCCTCTATGGGCTTCCAAATATCCCTTTGCCAATTCCACAAGAACAGCCTTAGCGAAAGGCTTCTTGAAGGGAAAGATGTATCTCTGTGAGATGAATTAACAGAACACAGAGCAGTTTCTCAGAAAGCTTCTTTCCAGTTTTGAACGGAAGATATTTCCTTTTTCACCATAGCCCTCTACGGGCTTCCAAATATCCCTTTGCCAATTCCACAAGAACAGCCTTAGCGAAAGGCTTCTTGAAGGGAAAGATGTAACTCTGTGAGATGAATTAACAGAACACAGAGCAGTTTCTCAGAAAGCTTCCTTCCAGTTTTGAACGGAAGATATTTCCTTTTTCACCATAGCCCTCTATGGGCTTCCAAATATCCCTTTGCCAATTCCACAAGAACAGCCTTAGCGAAAGGCTTCTTGAAGGGAAAGATGTAACTCTGTGAGGTGAATTCACAGAACACAGAGCAGTTTCTCAGAAAGCTTCTTTCCAGTTTTGAACGGAAGATATTTCCTTTTTCACCATAGCCCTCTATGGGCTTCCAAATATCCCGTTGCCAATTCCACAAGAACAGCCTTAGCGAAAGGCTTCTTGAAGGGAAAGATGTAACTCTGTGAGATGAATTAACAGAACACAGAGCAGTTTCCCAGAAAGCTTCTTTCCAGTTTTGAACGGAAGATATTTTCTTTTTCACCATAGCCCTCTATGGGCTTCCAAATATCCCTTTGCCAATTCCACAAGAACAGCCTTAGCGAAAGGCTTCTTGAAGGGAAAGATGTAACTCTGTGAGATGAATTAACAGAACACAAAGCAGTTTCTCAGAAATCTTCTTTCCAGTTTTGAACGGAAGATATTTCCTTTTTCACCATAGCCCTCTATGGGCTTCCAAATATCCCTTGCCAATTCCACAAGAACAGCCTTAGCGAAAGGCTTCTTGAAGGGAACGATGTAACTCTGTGAGATGAATTAACAGAACACAGAGCAGTTTCTCAGAAAGCTTCTTTCCAGTTTTGAACGGAAGATATTTCCTTTTTCACCATAGCCCTCTATGGGCTTCCAAATATCCCTTTGCCAATTCCACAAGAACAGCCTTAGCGAAAGGCTTCTTGAAGGGAAAGATGTAACTCTGTGAGATGAATTAACAGAACACAGAGCAGTTTCTCAGAAAGCTTCTTTCCAGTTTTGAACGGAAGATATTTCCTTTTTCACCATAGCCCTCTATGGGCTTCCAAATATCCCTTTGCCAATTCCACAAGAACAGCCTTAGCGAAAGGCTTCTTGAAGGGAAAGATGTAACTCTGTGAGATGAATTCACAGAACACAGAGCAGTTTCTCAGAAAGCTTCTTTCCAGTTTTGAACGGAAGATATTTCCTTTTTCACCATAGCCCTCTATGGGCTTCCAAATATCCCTTTGCCAATTCCACAAGAACAGCCTTAGCGAAAGGCTTCTTGAAGGGAAAGATGTATCTCTGTGAGATGAATTAACAGAACACAGAGCAGTTTCTCAGAAAGCTTCTTTCCAGTTTTGAACGGAAGATATTTCCTTTTTCACCATAGCCCTCTATGGGCTTCCAAATATCCCTTTGCCAATTCCACAAGAACAGCCTTAGCGAAAGGGTTCTTGAAGGGAAAGATGTAACTCTGTGAGATGAATTAACAGAACACAGAGCAGTTTCTCAGAAAGCTTCCTTCCAGTTTTGAACGGAAGATATTTCCTTTTTCACCATAGCCCTCTATGGGCTTCCAAATATCCCTTTGCCAATTCCACAAGAACAGCCTTAGCGAAAGGCTTCTTGAAGGGAAAGATGTAACTCTGTGAGATGAATTCACAGAACACAGAGCAGTTTCTCAGAAAGCTTCTTTCCAGTTTTGAACGGAAGATATTTCCTTTTTCACCATAGCCCTCTATGGGCTTCCAAATATCCCGTTGCCAATTCCACAAGAACAGCCTTAGCGAAAGGCTTCTTGAAGGGAAAGATGTAACTCTGTGAGATGAATTAACAGAACACAGAGCAGTTTCCCAGAAAGCTTCTTTCCAGTTTTGAACGGAAGATATTTTCTTTTTCACCATAGCCCTCTATGGGCTTCCAAATATCCCTTTGCCAATTCCACAAGAACAGCCTTAGCGAAAGGCTTCTTGAAGGGAAAGATGTAACTCTGTGAGATGAATTAACAGAACATAGAACAGTTTCTCAGAAAGCTTCTTTCCAGTTTTGAACGGAAGATATTTCCTTTTTCACCATAGCCCTCTATGGGCTTCCAAATATCCCTTTGCCAATTCCACAAGAACAGCCTTAGCGAAAGGCTTCTTGAAGGGAAAGATGTAACTCTGTGAGATGAATTAACAGAACACAAAGCAGTTTCTCAGAAAGCTTCTTTCCAGTTTTGAACGGAAGATATTTCCTTTTTCACCATAGCCCTCTATGGGCTTCCAAATATCCCTTTGCCAATTCCACAAGAACAGCCTTAGCGAAAGGCGTCTTGAAGGGAAAGATGTAACTCTGTGAGATGAATTAACAGAACACAGAGCAGTTTCTCAGAAATCTTCTTTTCAGTTTTGAACGGTAGATATTTCCTTTTTCACCTTAGCCCTCTATGGGCTTCCAAATATCCCTTTTCCAATTCCACAAGAACAGCCTTAGCGAAAGGCTTCTTGAAGGGAAAGATGTAACTCTGTGAGATGAATTAACAGAACACAGAGCAGTTTCTCAGAAAACTTCTTTCCAGTTTTGAACGGAAGATATTTCCTTTTTCACCATAGCCCTCTATGGGCTTCCAAATATCCCTTTGCCAATTCCACAAGAACAGCCTTAGCGAAAGGGTTCTTGAAGGGAAAGATGTAACTCTGTGAGATGAATTCACAGAACACAGAGCAGTTTCTCAGAAAGCTTCTTTCCAGTTTTGAACGGAAGATATTTCCTTTTTCACCATAGCCCTCTATGGGCTTCCAAATATCCCTTTGCCAATTCCACAAGAACAGCCTTAGCGAAAGGCTTCTTGAAGGGAAAGATGTAACTCTGTGAGATGAATTCACAGAACACAGAGCAGTTTCTCAGAAAGCTTCCTTCCAGTTTTGAACGGAAGATATTTCCTTTTTCACCATAGCCCTCTATGGGCTTCCAAATATCCCTTTGCCAATTCCACAAGAGCAGCCTTAGCGAAAGGCTTCTTGAAGGGAAAGATGTAACTCTGTGAGATGAATTAACAGAACACAGAGCAGTTTCTCAGAAAGATTCTTTCCAGTTTTGAGCGGAAGATATTTCCTTTTTCACCATAGCCCTCTATGGGCTTCCAAATATCCCTTTGCCAATTCCACAAGAACAGCCGTAACGAAAGGCTTCTTGAAGGGAAAGATGTAACTCTGTGAGATGAATTAACAGAACATAGAACAGTTTCTCAGAAAGCTTCTTTCCAGTTTTGAACGGAAGATATTTCCTTTTTCACCATAGCCCTCTATGGGCTTCCAAATATCCCTTTGCCAATTCCACAAGAACAGCCTTAGCGAAAGGCTTCTTGAAGGGAAAGATGTAACTCTGTGAGATGAATTCACAGAACACAGAGCAGTTTCTCAGAAAGCTTCTTTCCAGTTTTGAACGGAAGATATTTCCTTTTTCACCATAGCCCTCTATGGGCTTCCAAATATCCCTTTGCCAATTCCACAAGAACAGCCTTAGCGAAAGGCTTCTTGAAGGGAAAGATGTAACTCTGTGAGTTGAATTAACAGAACACAGAGCAGTTTCTCAGAAAGCTTCTTTCCAGTTTTGAACGGAAGATATTTCCTTTTTCACCATAGCCCTCTATGGGCTTCCAAATATCCCTTTGCCAATTCCACAAGAACAGCCTTAGCGAAAGGCTTCTTGAAGGGAAAGATGTAACTCTGTGAGATGAATTCACAGAACACAGAGCAGTTTCTCAGAAAGCTTCTTTCCAGTTTTGAACGGAAGATATTTCCTTTTTCACCATAGCCCTCTATGGGCTTCCAAATATCCCTTTGCCAATTCCAAAAGAACAGCCTTAGCGAAAGGCTTCTTGAAGGGAAAGATGTAACTCTGTGAGATGAATTCACAGAACACAGAGCAGTTTCTCAGAAAGCTTCTTTCCAGTTTTGAACGGTAGATATTTCCTTTTTCACCATAGCCCTCTATGGGCTTCCAAATATCCCTTTGCCAATTCCACAAGAACAGCCTTAGCGAAAGGCTTCTTGAAGGGAAAGATGTAACTCTGTGAGATGAATTAACAGAACACAGAGCAGTTTCTCAGAAAGCTTCTTTCCAGTTTTGAACGGAAGATATTTCCTTTTTCACCACAGCCCTCTATGGGCTTCCAAATATCCCTTTGCCAATTCCACAAGAACAGCCTTAGCGAAAGGGTTCTTGAAGGGAAAGATGTAACTCTGTGAGATGAATTAACAGAACACAGAGCAGTTTCTCAGAAAGCTTCCTTCCAGTTTTGAACGGAAGATATTTCCTTTTTCACCATAGCCCTCTATGGGCTTCCAAATATCCCTTTGCCAATTCCACAAGAACAGCCTTAGCGAAAGGCTTCTTGAAGTGAAAGATGTAACTCTGTGAGATGAATTCACAGAACACAGAGCAGTTTCTCAGAAAGCTTCTTTCCAGTTTTGAACGGAAGATATTTCCTTTTTCACCATATCCCTCTAGGGGCTTCCAAATATCCCTTTGCCAATTCCACAATAACAGCCTTAGCGAAAGGCTTCTTGAAAGGAAAGATGTAACTCTGTGAGATGAATTAACAGAACACAGAGCAGTTTCTCAGAAAGCTTCTTTCCAGTTTTGAACGGAAGATATTTCCTTTTTCACCATAGCCCTCTATGGGCTTTCAAATAACCCTTTGCCAATTCCACAAGAACAGCCTTAGCGAAAGGCTTCTTGAAGGGAAAGATGTAACTCTGTGAGATGAATTAACAGAACACAGAACAGTTTCTCAGAAGTCTTCTTTCCAGTTTTGAACGGAAGATATATCCTTTTTTACCATAGCCCTCTATGGGCTTCCAACTATCCCTTTGCCAATTCCACAAGAACAGCCTTAGCGAAAGGCTTCTTGAAGGGAAAGATGTAACTCTGTGAGATGAATTAACAGAACACAGAGCAGTTTCTCAGAAAACTTCTTTCCAGTTTTGAACGGAAGATATTTCCTTTTTCACCATAGCCCTCTATGGGCTTCCAACTATCCCTTTGCCAATTCCACAAGAACAGCCTTAGCGAAAGGCTTCTTGAAGGGAAAGATGTAACTCTGTGAGATGAATTAACAGAACACAGAGCAGTTTCTCAGAAAGCTTCTTTCCAGTTTTGAACGGAAGATATTTCCTTTTTCACCATAGCCCTCTATGGGCTTCCAAATATCCCTTTGCCAATTCCACAAGAACAGCCTTAGCGAAAGGCTTCTTGAAGGGAAAGATGTAACTCTGTGAGATGAATTAACAGAACACAGAGCAGTTTCTCACTAAGCTTCTTTCCAGTTTTGAACGGAAGATATTTCCTTTTTCACCATAGCCCTCTATGGGCTTCCAAATATCCCTTTGCCAATTCCACAAGAACAGCCTTAGCGAAAGGCTCCTGAAAGGAAAGATGTAACTCTGTGAGATGAATTAACAGAACATAGAACAGTTTCTCAGAAAGCTTCTTTCCAGTTTTGAACGGAAGATATTTCCTTTTTCACCATAGCCCTCTATGGGCTTCCAAATATCCCTTTGCCAATTCCACAAGAACAGCTTTAGCGAAAGGCGTCTTGAAGGGAAAGATGTAACTCTGTGAGATGAATTAACAGAACACAGAGCAGTTTCTCAGAAATCTTCTTTCCAGTTTTGAACGGAAGATATTTCCTTTTTCACCTTAGCCCTCTATGGGCTTCCAAATATCCCTTTTCCAATTCCACAAGAACACCCTTACCGAAAGGCTTCCTGAAGGGAAAGATGTAACTCTGTGAGATGAATTAACAGAACACAGAGCAGTTTCTCAGAAAGCTTCTTTCCAGTTTGAACGGAAGATATTTCCTTCTTCACCATAGCCCTCTATGGGCTTCCAAATATCCCGTTGCCAATTCCACAAGAACAGCCTTAGCGAAAGGCTAATTGAAAGGAAAGATGTAACTCTGTGAGATGAATTAACAGAACACAGAGCAGTTTCTCAGAAAGCTTCTTACCAGTTTTCAACGGAAGATATTTCCTTTTTCACCATAGCCCTCTATGGGCTTCCAAATATCCCTTTGCCAATTCCACAAGAACAGCCTTAGCGAAAGGCTTCTTGAAGGGAAAGATGTAACTCTGTGAGATGAATTAACAGAACATAGAACAGTTTCTCAGAAAGCTTCTTTCCAGTTTTGAACGGAAGATATTTCCTTTTTCACCATAGCCCTCTATGGGCTTCCAAATATCCCTTTGCCAATTCCACAAGAACAGCCTTAGCGAAAGGCTTCTTGAAGGGAAATATGTAACTCTGTGATATGAATTCACAGAACACAGAGCAGTTTCTCAGAAAGCTTCCTTCCAGTTTTGAACGGAAGATATTTCCTTTTTCACCATAGCCCTCTATGTGCTTCCAAATATCCCTTTGCCAATTCCACAAGAACAGCCTTAGCGAAAGGCTTCTTGAAGGGAAAGATGTAACTCTGTGAGATGAATTAACAGAACACAGAGCAGTTTCTCAGAAAGCTTCTTTCCAGTTTTGAACGGAAGATATTTCCTTTTTCACCATAGCCCTCTATGGGCTTCCAAATATCCCTTTGCCAATTCCACAAGAACAGCCTTAGCGAAAGGCTTCTTGAACGGAAAGATGTAACTCTGTGAGATGAATTAACAGAATATAGAACAGTTTCTCAGAAAGCTTCTTTCCAGTTTTGAACGGAAGATAGTTCCTTTTTCACCATAGCCCTCTATGGGCTTCCAAATATCCCTTTGCCAATTCCACAAGAACAGCCTTAGCGAAAGGCTTCTTGAAGGGAAAGATGTAACTCTGTGAGATGAATTAACAGAACACAGAGCAGTTTCTCAGAAAGCTTCTTTCCAGTTTTGAACGGAAGATATTTCCTTTTTCACCATAGCCCTCTATGGGCTTCCAATTATCCCGTTGCCAATTCCACAAGAACAGCCTTAGCGAAAGGCTTCTTGAAGGGAAAGATGTAACTCTGTGAGATGAATTAACAGAACACAGAGCAGTTTCCCAGAAAGCTTCTTTCCAGTTTTGAACGGAAGATATTTTCTTTTTCACCATAGCCCTCTATGGGCTTCCAAATATCCCTTTGCCAATTCCACAAGAACAGCCTTAGCGAAAGGCTTCTTGAAGGGAAAGATGTAACTCTGTGAGATGAATTAACAGAACATAGAACAGTTTCTCAGAAAGCTTCTTTCCAGTTTTGAACGGAAGATATTTCCTTTTTCACCATAGCCCTCTATGGGCTTCCAAATATCCCTTTGCCAATTCCACAAGAAGAGCCTCAGCGAAAGGCTTCTTGAAAGGAAAGATGTAACTCTGTGAGATGAATTAACAGAACACAGAGCAGTTTCTCAGAAAGCTTCTTTCCAGTTTTGAACGGAAGATATTTCCTTTTTCACCATAGCCCTCTATGGGCTTCCAAATATCAATTTGCCAATTCCACAAGAACAGCCTTAGCGAAAGGGTTCTTGAAGGGAAAGATGTAACTCTGTGAGATGAATTAACAGAACACAGAGCAGTTTCTCAGAAAGCTTCCTTCCAGTTTTGAACGGAAGATATTTCCTTTTTCACCATAGCCCTCTATGGGCTTCCAAATATCCCTTTGCCAATTCCACAAGAACAGCCTTAGCGAAAGGCTTCTTGAAGTGAAAGATGTAACTCTGTGAGATGAATTCACAGAACACAGAGCAGTTTCTCAGAAAGCTTCTTTCCAGTTTTGAACGGAAGATATTTCCTTTTTCACCATATCCCTCTAGGGGCTTCCAAATATCCCTTTGCCAATTCCACAAGAACCGCCTTAGCGAAAGGCTTCTTGAAGGGAAAGATGTAACTCTGTGAGATGAATTAACAGAACACAGAACAGTTTCTCAGAAGTCTTCTTTCCAGTTTTGAACGGAAGATATATCCTTTTTTACCATAGCCCTCTATGGGCTTCCAACTATCCCTTTGCCAATTCCACAAGAACAGCCTTAGCGAAAGGCTTCTTGAAGGGAAAGATGTAACTCTGTGAGATGAATTAACAGAACACAGAGCAGTTTCTCAGAAAGCTTCTTTCCAGTTTTGAACGGAAGATATTTCCTTTTTCACCATAGCCCTCTATGGGCTTCCAAATATCCCTTGCCAATTCCACAAGAACAGCCTTAGCGAAAGGCTTCTTGAAGGGAACGATGTAACTCTGTGAGATGAATTAACAGAACACAGAGCAGTTTCTCAGAAAGCTTCTTTCCAGTTTTGAACGGAAGATATTTCCTTTTTCACCATAGCCCTCTATGGGCTTCCAAATATCCCTTTGCCAATTCCACAAGAACAGCCTTAGCGAAAGGCTTCTTGAAGGGAAAGATGTAACTCTGTGAGATGAATTAACAGAACACAGAGCAGTTTCTCAGAAAGCTTCTTTCCAGTTTTGAACGGAAGATATTTCCTTTTTCACCATAGCCCTCTATGGGCTTCCAAATATCCCTTTGCCAATTCCACAAGAACAGCCTTAGCGAAAGGCTTCTTGAAGGGAAAGATGTAACTCTGTGAGATGAATTCACAGAACACAGAGCAGTTTCTCAGAAAGCTTCTTTCCAGTTTTGAACGGAAGATATTTCCTTTTTCACCATAGCCCTCTATGGGCTTCCAAATATCCCTTTGCCAATTCCACAAGAACAGCCTTAGCGAAAGGCTTCTTGAAGGGAAAGATGTATCTCTGTGAGATGAATTAACAGAACACAGAGCAGTTTCTCAGAAAGCTTCTTTCCAGTTTTGAACGGAAGATATTTCCTTTTTCACCATAGCCCTCTACGGGCTTCCAAATATCCCTTTGCCAATTCCACAAGAACAGCCTTAGCGAAAGGCTTCTTGAAGGGAAAGATGTAACTCTGTGAGATGAATTAACAGAACACAGAGCAGTTTCTCAGAAAGCTTCCTTCCAGTTTTGAACGGAAGATATTTCCTTTTTCACCATAGCCCTCTATGGGCTTCCAAATATCCCTTTGCCAATTCCACAAGAACAGCCTTAGCGAAAGGCTTCTTGAAGGGAAAGATGTAACTCTGTGAGATGAATTCACAGAACACAGAGCAGTTTCTCAGAAAGCTTCTTTCCAGTTTTGAACGGAAGATATTTCCTTTTTCACCATAGCCCTCTATGGGCTTCCAAATATCCCGTTGCCAATTCCACAAGAACAGCCTTAGCGAAAGGCTTCTTGAAGGGAAAGATGTAACTCTGTGAGATGAATTAACAGAACACAGAGCAGTTTCCCAGAAAGCTTCTTTCCAGTTTTGAACGGAAGATATTTTCTTTTTCACCATAGCCCTCTATGGGCTTCCAAATATCCCTTTGCCAATTCCACAAGAACAGCCTTAGCGAAAGGCTTCTTGAAGGGAAAGATGTAACTCTGTGAGATGAATTAACAGAACACAAAGCAGTTTCTCAGAAATCTTCTTTCCAGTTTTGAACGGAAGATATTTCCTTTTTCACCATAGCCCTCTATGGGCTTCCAAATATCCCTTGCCAATTCCACAAGAACAGCCTTAGCGAAAGGCTTCTTGAAGGGAACGATGTAACTCTGTGAGATGAATTAACAGAACACAGAGCAGTTTCTCAGAAAGCTTCTTTCCAGTTTTGAACGGAAGATATTTCCTTTTTCACCATAGCCCTCTATGGGCTTCCAAATATCCCTTTGCCAATTCCACAAGAACAGCCTTAGCGAAAGGCTTCTTGAAGGGAAAGATGTAACTCTGTGAGATGAATTAACAGAACACAGAGCAGTTTCTCAGAAAGCTTCTTTCCAGTTTTGAACGGAAGATATTTCCTTTTTCACCATAGCCCTCTATGGGCTTCCAAATATCCCTTTGCCAATTCCACAAGAACAGCCTTAGCGAAAGGCTTCTTGAAGGGAAAGATGTAACTCTGTGAGATGAATTCACAGAACACAGAGCAGTTTCTCAGAAAGCTTCTTTCCAGTTTTGAACGGAAGATATTTCCTTTTTCACCATAGCCCTCTATGGGCTTCCAAATATCCCTTTGCCAATTCCACAAGAACAGCCTTAGCGAAAGGCTTCTTGAAGGGAAAGATGTATCTCTGTGAGATGAATTAACAGAACACAGAGCAGTTTCTCAGAAAGCTTCTTTCCAGTTTTGAACGGAAGATATTTCCTTTTTCACCATAGCCCTCTATGGGCTTCCAAATATCCCTTTGCCAATTCCACAAGAACAGCCTTAGCGAAAGGGTTCTTGAAGGGAAAGATGTAACTCTGTGAGATGAATTAACAGAACACAGCGCAGTTTCTCAGAAAGCTTCCTTCCAGTTTTGAACGGAAGATATTTCCTTTTTCACCATAGCCCTCTATGGGCTTCCAAATATCCCTTTGCCAATTCCACAAGAACAGCCTTAGCGAAAGGCTTCTTGAAGGGAAAGATGTAACTCTGTGAGATGAATTCACAGAACACAGAGCAGTTTCTCAGAAAGCTTCTTTCCAGTTTTGAACGGAAGATATTTCCTTTTTCACCATAGCCCTCTATGGGCTTCCAAATATCCCGTTGCCAATTCCACAAGAACAGCCTTAGCGAAAGGCTTCTTGAAGGGAAAGATGTAACTCTGTGAGATGAATTAACAGAACACAGAGCAGTTTCCCAGAAAGCTTCTTTCCAGTTTTGAACGGAAGATATTTTCTTTTTCACCATAGCCCTCTATGGGCTTCCAAATATCCCTTTGCCAATTCCACAAGAACAGCCTTAGCGAAAGGCTTCTTGAAGGGAAAGATGTAACTCTGTGAGATGAATTAACAGAACATAGAACAGTTTCTCAGAAAGCTTCTTTCCAGTTTTGAACGGAAGATATTTCCTTTTTCACCATAGCCCTCTATGGGCTTCCAAATATCCCTTTGCCAATTCCACAAGAACAGCCTTAGCGAAAGGCTTCTTGAAGGGAAAGATGTAACTCTGTGAGATGAATTAACAGAACACAAAGCAGTTTCTCAGAAAGCTTCTTTCCAGTTTTGAACGGAAGATATTTCCTTTTTCACCATAGCCCTCTATGGGCTTCCAAATATCCCTTTGCCAATTCCACAAGAACAGCCTTAGCGAAAGGCGTCTTGAAGGGAAAGATGTAACTCTGTGAGATGAATTAACAGAACACAGAGCAGTTTCTCAGAAATCTTCTTTCCAGTTTTGAACGGTAGATATTTCCTTTTTCACCTTAGCCCTCTATGGTCTTCCAAATATCCCTTTTCCAATTCCACAAGAACAGCCTTAGCGAAAGGCTTCTAGAAGGGAAAGATGTAACTCTGTGAGATGAATTAACAGAACACAGAGCAGTTTCTCAGAAAACTTCTTTCCAGTTTTGAACGGAAGATATTTCCTTTTTCACCATAGCCCTCTATGGGCTTCCAAATATCCCTTTGCCAATTCCACAAGAACAGCCTTAGCGAAAGGGTTCTTGAAGGGAAAGATGTAACTCTGTGAGATGAATTCACAGAACACAGAGCAGTTTCTCAGAAAGCTTCTTTCCAGTTTTGAACGGAAGATATTTCCTTTTTCACCATAGCCCTCTATGGGCTTCCAAATATCCCTTTGCCAATTCCACAAGAACAGCCTTAGCGAAAGGCTTCTTGAAGGGAAAGATGTAACTCTGTGAGATGAATTCACAGAACACAGAGCAGTTTCTCAGAAAGCTTCCTTCCAGTTTTGAACGGAAGATATTTCCTTTTTCACCATAGCCCTCTATGGGCTTCCAAATATCCCTTTGCCAATTCCACAAGAACAGCCTTAGCGAAAGGCTTCTTGAAGGGAAAGATGTAACTCTGTGAGATGAATTCACAGAACACAGAGCAGTTTCTCAGAAAGATTCTTTCCAGTTTTGAGCGGAAGATATTTCCTTTTTCACCATAGCCCTCTATGGGCTTCCAAATATCCCTTTGCCAATTCCACAAGAACAGCCGTAACGAAAGGCTT
The DNA here is from genome assembly GCF_047675955.1 of Chlorocebus sabaeus. Classification (NCBI taxonomy): domain Eukaryota; kingdom Metazoa; phylum Chordata; class Mammalia; order Primates; family Cercopithecidae; genus Chlorocebus; species Chlorocebus sabaeus. The sequence continues at coordinate 10,525 of NW_027327796.1, read as the reverse complement.
CTTGAAGGGAAAGATGTAACTCTGTGAGATGAATTAACAGAACATAGAACAGTTTCTCAGAAAGCTTCTTTCCAGTTTTGAACGGAAGATATTTCCTTTTTCACCATAGCCCTCTATGGGCTTCCAAATATCCCTTTGCCAATTCCACAAGAACAGCCTTAGCGAAAGGCTTCTTGAAGGGAAAGATGTAACTCTGTGAGATGAATTCACAGAACACAGAGCAGTTTCTCAGAAAGCTTCTTTCCAGTTTTGAACGGAAGATATTTCCTTTTTCACCATAGCCCTCTATGGGCTTCCAAATATCCCTTTGCCAATTCCACAAGAACAGCCTTAGCGAAAGGCTTCTTGAAGGGAAAGATGTAACTCTGTGAGTTGAATTAACAGAACACAGAGCAGTTTCTCAGAAAGCTTCTTTCCAGTTTTGAACGGAAGATATTTCCTTTTTCACCATAGCCCTCTATGGGCTTCCAAATATCCCTTTGCCAATTCCACAAGAACAGCCTTAGCGAAAGGCTTCTTGAAGGGAAAGATGTAACTCTGTGAGATGAATTCACAGAACACAGAGCAGTTTCTCAGAAAGCTTCTTTCCAGTTTTGAACGGAAGATATTTCCTTTTTCACCATAGCCCTCTATGGGCTTCCAAATATCCCTTTGCCAATTCCAAAAGAACAGCCTTAGCGAAAGGCTTCTTGAAGGGAAAGATGTAACTCTGTGAGATGAATTCACAGAACACAGAGCAGTTTCTCAGAAAGCTTCTTTCCAGTTTTGAACGGTAGATATTTCCTTTTTCACCATAGCCCTCTATGGGCTTCCAAATATCCCTTTGCCAATTCCACAAGAACAGCCTTAGCGAAAGGCTTCTTGAAGGGAAAGATGTAACTCTGTGAGATGAATTAACAGAACACAGAGCAGTTTCTCAGAAAGCTTCTTTCCAGTTTTGAACGGAAGATATTTCCTTTTTCACCACAGCCCTCTATGGGCTTCCAAATATCCCTTTGCCAATTCCACAAGAACAGCCTTAGCGAAAGGGTTCTTGAAGGGAAAGATGTAACTCTGTGAGATGAATTAACAGAACACAGAGCAGTTTCTCAGAAAGCTTCCTTCCAGTTTTGAACGGAAGATATTTCCTTTTTCACCATAGCCCTCTATGGGCTTCCAAATATCCCTTTGCCAATTCCACAAGAACAGCCTTAGCGAAAGGCTTCTTGAAGTGAAAGATGTAACTCTGTGAGATGAATTCACAGAACACAGAGCAGTTTCTCAGAAAGCTTCTTTCCAGTTTTGAACGGAAGATATTTCCTTTTTCACCATATCCCTCTAGGGGCTTCCAAATATCCCTTTGCCAATTCCACAATAACAGCCTTAGCGAAAGGCTTCTTGAAAGGAAAGATGTAACTCTGTGAGATGAATTAACAGAACACAGAGCAGTTTCTCAGAAAGCTTCTTTCCAGTTTTGAACGGAAGATATTTCCTTTTTCACCATAGCCCTCTATGGGCTTCCAAATATCCCTTTGCCAATTCCACAAGAACAGCCTTAGCGAAAGGCTTCTTGAAGGGAAAGATGTAACTCTGTGAGATGAATTAACAGAACACAGAACAGTTTCTCAGAAGTCTTCTTTCCAGTTTTGAACGGAAGATATATCCTTTTTTACCATAGCCCTCTATGGGCTTCCAACTATCCCTTTGCCAATTCCACAAGAACAGCCTTAGCGAAAGGCTTCTTGAAGGGAAAGATGTAACTCTGTGAGATGAATTAACAGAACACAGAGCAGTTTCTCAGAAAACTTCTTTCCAGTTTTGAACGGAAGATATTTCCTTTTTCACCATAGCCCTCTATGGGCTTCCAACTATCCCTTTGCCAATTCCACAAGAACAGCCTTAGCGAAAGGCTTCTTGAAGGGAAAGATGTAACTCTGTGAGATGAATTAACAGAACACAGAGCAGTTTCTCAGAAAGCTTCTTTCCAGTTTTGAACGGAAGATATTTCCTTTTTCACCATAGCCCTCTATGGGCTTCCAAATATCCCTTTGCCAATTCCACAAGAACAGCCTTAGCGAAAGGCTTCTTGAAGGGAAAGATGTAACTCTGTGAGATGAATTCACAGAACACAGAGCAGTTTCTCACTAAGCTTCTTTCCAGTTTTGAACGGAAGATATTTCCTTTTTCACCATAGCCCTCTATGGGCTTCCAAATATCCCTTTGCCAATTCCACAAGAACAGCCTTAGCGAAAGGCTTCTTGAAAGGAAAGATGTAACTCTGTGAGATGAATTAACAGAACATAGAACAGTTTCTCAGAAAGCTTCTTTCCAGTTTTGAACGGAAGATATTTCCTTTTTCACCATAGCCCTCTATGGGCTTCCAAATATCCCTTTGCCAATTCCACAAGAACAGCTTTAGCGAAAGGCGTCTTGAAGGGAAAGATGTAACTCTGTGAGATGAATTAACAGAACACAGAGCAGTTTCTCAGAAATCTTCTTTCCAGTTTTGAACGGAAGATATTTCCTTTTTCACCTTAGCCCTCTATGGGCTTCCAAATATCCCTTTGCCAATTCCACAAGAACACCCTTACCGAAAGGCTTCCTGAAGGGAAAGATGTAACTCTGTGAGATGAATTAACAGAACACAGAGCAGTTTCTCAGAAAGCTTCTTTCCAGTTTGAACGGAAGATATTTCCTTCTTCACCATAGCCCTCTATGGGCTTCCAAATATCCCGTTGCCAATTCCACAAGAACAGCCTTAGCGAAAGGCTAATTGAAAGGAAAGATGTAACTCTGTGAGATGAATTAACAGAACACAGAGCAGTTTCTCAGAAAGCTTCTTTCCAGTTTTCAACGGAAGATATTTCCTTTTTCACCATAGCCCTCTATGGGCTTCCAAATATCCCTTTGCCAATTCCACAAGAACAGCCTTAGCGAAAGGCTTCTTGAAGGGAAAGATGTAACTCTGTGAGATGAATTAACAGAACATAGAACAGTTTCTCAGAAAGCTTCTTTCCAGTTTTGAACGGAAGATATTTCCTTTTTCACCATAGCCCTCTATGGGCTTCCAAATATCCCTTTGCCAATTCCACAAGAACAGCCTTAGCGAAAGGCTTCTTGAAGGGAAATATGTAACTCTGTGATATGAATTCACAGAACACAGAGCAGTTTCTCAGAAAGCTTCCTTCCAGTTTTGAACGGAAGATATTTCCTTTTTCACCATAGCCCTCTATGTGCTTCCAAATATCCCTTTGCCAATTCCACAAGAACAGCCTTAGCGAAAGGCTTCTTGAAGGGAAAGATGTAACTCTGTGAGATGAATTAACAGAACACAGAGCAGTTTCTCAGAAAGCTTCTTTCCAGTTTTGAACGGAAGATATTTCCTTTTTCACCATAGCCCTCTATGGGCTTCCAAATATCCCTTTGCCAATTCCACAAGAACAGCCTTAGCGAAAGGCTTCTTGAACGGAAAGATGTAACTCTGTGAGATGAATTAACAGAACATAGAACAGTTTCTCAGAAAGCTTCTTTCCAGTTTTGAACGGAAGATAGTTCCTTTTTCACCATAGCCCTCTATGGGCTTCCAAATATCCCTTTGCCAATTCCACAAGAACAGCCTTAGCGAAAGGCTTCTTGAAGGGAAAGATGTAACTCTGTGAGATGAATTAACAGAACACAGAGCAGTTTCTCAGAAAGCTTCTTTCCAGTTTTGAACGGAAGATATTTCCTTTTTCACCATAGCCCTCTATGGGCTTCCAATTATCCCGTTGCCAATTCCACAAGAACAGCCTTAGCGAAAGGCTTCTTGAAGGGAAAGATGTAACTCTGTGAGATGAATTAACAGAACACAGAGCAGTTTCCCAGAAAGCTTCTTTCCAGTTTTGAACGGAAGATATTTTCTTTTTCACCATAGCCCTCTATGGGCTTCCAAATATCCCTTTGCCAATTCCACAAGAACAGCCTTAGCGAAAGGCTTCTTGAAGGGAAAGATGTAACTCTGTGAGATGAATTAACAGAACATAGAACAGTTTCTCAGAAAGCTTCTTTCCAGTTTTGAACGGAAGATATTTCCTTTTTCACCATAGCCCTCTATGGGCTTCCAAATATCCCTTTGCCAATTCCACAAGAAGAGCCTCAGCGAAAGGCTTCTTGAAAGGAAAGATGTAACTCTGTGAGATGAATTAACAGAACACAGAGCAGTTTCTCAGAAAGCTTCTTTCCAGTTTTGAACGGAAGATATTTCCTTTTTCACCATAGCCCTCTATGGGCTTCCAAATATCAATTTGCCAATTCCACAAGAACAGCCTTAGCGAAAGGGTTCTTGAAGGGAAAGATGTAACTCTGTGAGATGAATTAACAGAACACAGAGCAGTTTCTCAGAAAGCTTCCTTCCAGTTTTGAACGGAAGATATTTCCTTTTTCACCATAGCCCTCTATGGGCTTCCAAATATCCCTTTGCCAATTCCACAAGAACAGCCTTAGCGAAAGGCTTCTTGAAGTGAAAGATGTAACTCTGTGAGATGAATTCACAGAACACAGAGCAGTTTCTCAGAAAGCTTCTTTCCAGTTTTGAACGGAAGATATTTCCTTTTTCACCATATCCCTCTAGGGGCTTCCAAATATCCCTTTGCCAATTCCACAAGAACCGCCTTAGCGAAAGGCTTCTTGAAGGGAAAGATGTAACTCTGTGAGATGAATTAACAGAACACAGAACAGTTTCTCAGAAGTCTTCTTTCCAGTTTTGAACGGAAGATATATCCTTTTTTACCATAGCCCTCTATGGGCTTCCAACTATCCCTTTGCCAATTCCACAAGAACAGCCTTAGCGAAAGGCTTCTTGAAGGGAAAGATGTAACTCTGTGAGATGAATTAACAGAACACAGAGCAGTTTCTCAGAAAACTTCTTTCCAGTTTTGAACGGAAGATATTTCCTTTTTCACCATAGCCCTCTATGGGCTTCCAACTATCCCTTTGCCAATTCCACAAGAACAGCCTTAGCGAAAGGCTTCTTGAAGGGAAAGATGTAACTCTGTGAGATGAATTAACAGAACACAGAGCAGTTTCTCAGAAAGCTTCTTTCCAGTTTTGAACGGAAGATATTTCCTTTTTCACCATAGCCCTCTATGGGCTTCCAAATATCCCTTTGCCAATTCCACAAGAACAGCCTTAGCGAAAGGCTTCTTGAAGGGAAAGATGTAACTCTGTGAGACGAATTAACAGAACACAGAGCAGTTTCTCACTAAGCTTCTTTCCAGTTTTGAACGGAAGATATTTCCTTTTTCACCATAGCCCTCTATGGGCTTCCAAATATCCCTTTGCCAATTCCACAAGAACAGCCTTAGCGAAAGGCTTCTTGAAGGGAAAGATGTAACTCTGTGAGATGAATTAACAGAACATAGAACAGTTTCTCAGAAAGCTTCTTTCCAGTTTTGAACGGAAGATATTTCCTTTTTCACCATAGCCCTCTATGGGCTTCCAAATATCCCTTTGCCAATTCCACAAGAACAGCCTTAGCGAAAGGCGTCTTGAAGGGAAAATGTAACTCTGTGAGATGAATTAACAGAACACAGAGCAGTTTCTCAGAAATCTTCTTTCCAGTTTTGAACGGAAGATATTTCCTTTTTCACCTTAGCCCTCTATGGGCTTCCAAATATCCCTTTTCCAATTCCACAAGAACACCCTTACCGAAAGGCTTCCTGAAGGGAAAGATGTAACTCTGTGAGATGAATTAACAGAACACAGAGCAGTTTCTCAGAAAGCTTCTTTCCAGTTTTGAACGGAAGATATTTCCTTCTTCACCATAGCCATCTAAGGGCTTCCAAATATCCCGTTGCCAATTCCACAAGAACAGCCTTAGCGAAAGGCTAATTGAAAGGAAAGATGTAACTCTGTGAGATGAATTAACAGAACACAGAGCAGTTTCTCAGAAAGCTTCTTTCCAGTTTTCAACGGAAGATATTTCCTTTTTCACCATAGCCCTCTATGGGCTTCCAAATATCCCTTTGCCAATTCCACAAGAACAGCCTTAGCGAAAGGCTTCTTGAAGGGAAAGATGTAACTCTGTGAGATGAATTAACAGAACATAGAACAGTTTCTCAGAAAGCTTCTTTCCAGTTTTGAACGGAAGATATTTCCTTTTTCACCATAGCCCTCTATGGGCTTCCAAATATCCCTTTGCCAATTCCACAAGAACAGCCTTAGCGAAAGGGTTCTTGAAGGGAAAGATGTAACTCTGTGAGATGAATTAACAGAACACAGAGCAGTTTCTCAGAAAGCTTCCTTCCAGTTTTGAACGGAAGATATTTCCTTTTTCACCATAGCCCTCTATGGGCTTCCAAATATCCCTTTGCCAATTCACAAGAACAGCCTTAGCGAAAGGCTTCTTGAAGTGAATGATGTAACTCTGTGAGATGAATTCACAGAACACAGAGCAGTTTCTCAGAAAGCTTCTTTCAGTTTTGAACGGAAGATATTTCCTTTTTCACCATATCCCTCTAGGGGCTTCCAAATATCCCTTTGCCAATTCCACAATAACAGCCTTAGCGAAAGGCTTCTTGAAAGGAAAGATGTAACTCTGTGAGATGAATTAACAGAACACAGAGCAGTTTCTCAGAAAGCTTCTTTCCAGTTTTGAACGGAAGATATTTCCTTTTTCACCATAGCCCTCTATGGGCTTCAAATATCCCTTTGCCAATTCCACAAGAACAGCCTTAGCGAAAGGCTTCTTGAAGGGAAAGATGTACTCTGTGAGATGAATTAACAGAACACAGAACAGTTTCTCAGAAGTCTTCTTTCCAGTTTTGAACGGAATATATATCCTTTTTTACCATAGCCCTCTATGGGCTTCCAACTATCCCTTTGCCAATTCCACAAGAACAGCCTTAGCGAAAGGCTTCTTGAAGGGAAAGATGTAACTCTGTGAGATGAATTAACAGAACACAGAGCAGTTTCTCAGAAAACTTCTTTCCAGTTTTGAACGGAAGATATTTCCTTTTTCACCATAGCCCTCTATGGGCTTCCAACTATCCCTTTGCCAATTCCACAAGAACAGCCTTAGCGAAAGGCTTCTTGAAGGGAAAGATGTAACTCTGTGAGATGAATTAACAGAACACAGAGCAGTTTCTCAGAAAGCTTCTTTCCAGTTTTGAACGGAAGATATTTTCCTTTTTCACCATAGCCCTCTATGGGCTTCCAAATATCCCTTTGCCAATTCCACAAGAACAGCCTTAGCGAAAGGCTTCTTGAAGGGAAAGATGTAACTCTGTGAGATGAATTAACAGAACACAGAGCAGTTTTCTCACTAAGCTTCTTTCCAGTTTTGAACGGAAGATATTTCCTTTTCACCATAGCCCTCTATGGGCTTCCAAATATCCCTTTGCCAATTCCACAAGAACAGCCTTAGCGAAAGGCTTCTTGAAAGGAAAGATGTAACTCTGTGAGATGAATTAACAGAACATAGAACAGTTTCTCAGAAAGCTTCTTTCCAGTTTTGAACGGAAGATATTTCCTTTTTCACCATAGCCCTCTATGGGCTTCCAAATATCCCTTTGCCAATTCCACAAGAACAGCTTTAGGGAAAGGCGTCTTGAAGGGAAAAGATGTAACTCTGTGAGATGAATTAACAGAACACAGAGCAGTTTCTCAGAAATCTTCTTTCCAGTTTTGAACGGAAGATATTTCCTTTTTCACCTTAGCCCTCTATGGGCTTCCAATATCCCTTTTCCAATTCCACAAGAACACCCTTACCGAAAGGCTTCCTGAAGGGAAAGATGTAACTCTGTGAGATGAATTAACAGAACACAGAGCAGTTTCTCAGAAAGCTTCTTTCCAGTTTGAACGGAAGATATTTCCTTCTTCACCATAGCCCTCTATGGGCTTCCAAATATCCCGTTGCCAATTCCACAAGAACAGCCTTAGCGAAAGGCTAATTGAAAGGAAAGATGTAACTCTGTGAGATGAATTAACAGAACACAGAGCAGTTTCTCAGAAAGCTTCTTTCCAGTTTTCAACGGAAGATATTTCCTTTTTCACCATAGCCCTCTATGGGCTTCCAAATATCCCTTTGCCAATTCCACAAGAACAGCCTTAGCGAAAGGCTTCTTGAAGGGAAAGATGTAACTCTGTGAGATGAATTAACAGAACATAGAACAGTTTCTCAGAAAGCTTCTTTCCAGTTTTGAACGGAAGATATTTCCTTTTTCACCATAGCCCTCTATGGGCTTCCAAATATCCCTTTGCCAATTCCACAAGAACAGCCTTAGCGAAAGGCTTCTTGAAGGGAAATATGTAACTCTGTGATATGAATTCACAGAACACAGAGCAGTTTCTCAGAAAGCTTCCTTCCAGTTTTGAACGGAAGATATTTTCTTTTTCACCATAGCCCTCTATGTGCTTCCAAATATCCCTTTGCCAATTCCACAAGAACAGCCTTAGCGAAAGGCTTCTTGAAGGGAAAGATGTAACTCTGTGAGATGAATTAACAGAACACAGAGCAGTTTCTCAGAAAGCTTCTTTCCAGTTTTGAACGGAAGATATTTCCTTTTTTCACCATAGCCCTCTATGGGCTTCCAAATATCCCTTTGCCAATTCCACAAGAACAGCCTTAGCGAAAGGCTTCTTGAACGGAAAGATGTAACTCTGTGAGAGGAATTAACAGAACATAGAACAGTTTTCTCAGAAAGCTTCTTTCAAGTTTTTGAACGGAAGATAGTTCCTTTTTCACCATAGCCCTCTATGGGCTTCCAAATATCCCTTTGCCAATTCCACAAGAACAGCCTTAGCGAAAGGCTTCTTGAAGGGAAAGATGTAACTCTTTGAGATGAATTAACAGAACACAGAGCAGTTTCTCAGAAAGATTCTTTCCAGTTTTGAACGGAAGATATTTCCTTTTTCACCATAGCCCTCTATGGGCTTCCAATTATCCGTTGCCAATTCCACAAGAACAGCCTTAGCGAAAGGCTTCTTGAAGGGAAAGATGTAACTCTGTGAGATGAATTAACAGAACACAGAGCAGTTTCCCAGAAAGCTTCTTTCCAGTTTTGAACGGAAGATATTTTCTTTTTCACCATAGCCCTCTATGGGCTTCCCAAGTATCCCTTTGCCAATTCCACAAGAACAGCCTTAGCGAAAGGCTTCTTGAAGGGAAAGATGTAACTCTGTGAGATGAATTAACAGAACATAGAACAGTTTCTCAGAAAGCTTCTTTCCAGTTTTGAACGGAAGATATTTCCTTTTTCACCATAGCCCTCTATGGGCTTCCAAATATCCCTTTGCCAATTCCACAAGAACAGCCTTAGCGAAAGGCTTATTGAAGGGAAAGTATGTAACTCTGTGAGATGAATTAACAGAACACAAAGCAGTTAGAAAGCTTCTTTCCAGTTTTGAACGGAAGATATTTCCTTTTTCACCATAGCCCTCTATGGGCTTCCAAATATCCCTTTGCCAATTCCACAAGAAGAGCCTCAGCGAAAGGCTTCTTGAAAGGAAAGATGTAACTCTGTGAGATGAATTAACAGAACACAGAGCAGTTTCTCAGAAAGCTTCTTTCCAGTTTTGAACGGAAGATATTTCCTTTTTCACCATAGCCCTCTATGGGCTTCCAAATATCAATTTGCCAATTCCACAAGAACAGCCTTAGCGAAAGGGTTCTTGAAGGGAAAGATGTAACTCTGTGAGATGAATTAACAGAACACAGAGCAGTTTCTCAGAAAGCTTCCTTCCAGTTTTGAACGGAAGATATTTCCTTTTTCACCATAGCCCTCTATGGGCTTCCAAATATCCCTTTGCCAATTCCACAAGAACAGCCTTAGCGAAAGGCTTCTTGAAGTGAAAGATGTAACTCTGTGAGATGAATTCACAGAACACAGAGCAGTTTCTCAGAAAGCTTCTTTCCAGTTTTGAACGGAAGATATTTCCTTTTTCACCATATCCCTCTAGGGGCTTCCAAATATCCCTTTGCCAATTCCACAAGAACCGCCTTAGCGAAAGGCTTCTTGAAGGGAAAGATGTAACTCTGTGAGATGAATTAACAGAACACAGAACAGTTTCTCAGAAGTCTTCTTTCCAGTTTTGAACGGAAGATATATCCTTTTTTACCATAGCCCTCTATGGGCTTCCAACTATCCCTTTGCCAATTCCACAAGAACAGCCTTAGCGAAAGGCTTCTTGAAGGGAAAGATGTAACTCTGTGAGATGAATTAACAGAACACAGAGCAGTTTCTCAGAAAACTTCTTTCCAGTTTTGAACGGAAGATATTTCCTTTTTCACCATAGCCCTCTATGGGCTTCCAACTATCCCTTTGCCAATTCCACAAGAACAGCCTTAGCGAAAGGCTTCTTGAAGGGAAAGATGTAACTCTGTGAGATGAATTAACAGAACACAGAGCAGTTTCTCAGAAAGCTTCTTTCCAGTTTTGAACGGAAGATATTTCCTTTTTCACCATAGCCCTATATGGGCTTCCAAATATCCCTTTGCCAATTCCACAAGAACAGCCTTAGCGAAAGGCTTCTTGAAGGGAAAGATGTAACTCTGTGAGACGAATTAACA